>NW_020327569.1:0-59783 GCF_001858045.2 Oreochromis niloticus
TCATAATTCAGAACACTATGTAAAAATAACAAAAAAAAAAAGTGAATGCATGTGTGAAAAGTGGTCTATAATGTAATGCTTCAAAGTGTGTTCATGCAAACATTGTCGGGTCTGCCGTGGTACAATGGGACTTCTGCTCATGAACCTGTGTGCACAGCGTCTGCAAATCGGCGCTGTACGAAGTAACTTCATCTTTACACAAACTGTAAGCTGTCATCTGTGAAGCGTGAGCGGTGTTTGTTTTACCATAGTTCATGGTGGAGAATGGCTGCTCTTCTGAGTTTTGCTCTCTGTAGCCGTATGAATGGCAACTACAGTGATTAGCAGCGGCATAGGCACACATAAAATTTTTCTGAAATTTTCGCTTTCTAGTTACTGTTATACTTTTTAAAATATTACACTTTTTTCCTTTAATTTGTCCCATTGAAATGAATGGAAAACTTCCACAATTCTTCTAAAACTTGCTTGTTTTTGAAACTTAACTACTTTGTCATACTTTCACCTAGAAACTCCATTCAAACTTTAAAATGTTCTCAGATTATTGGCTATTCCTGTCTGATTCAGCTTTTTCAGATCTTCTACCGTTTTAATTTTATACCTCTTTAAGTTTTCAGTTGCAAAATTGTGATTTTTCAGAAAATACATGCGTTGCTATGGTTGCTATGCAATTAAGTCAGAGTGAGTGCTGGTCCGTTCTGAATTTTCTCTTCATGTCTAAACAACTTCTTGCTACTCACTCAATTTCCACTCAACCCCCACAAATTATACATCAAAACGTAGGTATTTTGCTGGCTTTCAGACAATGTCACTATCTTTATTGTGAGATTTACCGTTTTTTCGCAATTTGCCTCGGAGTGACACAAGGTCTCAATACTCCCCATTCAAAGTCTATGGGGAGGTTTTGAAATTCAGAGCTGAAATTCTGTAACGGGAGGCATTTTCAAATTGCCATATCTCTTTAACAAAGCAAAGTTAGGACATGAGGCTTGTGCCAATATATCTTCAGACACTGCTGACACTCACAGTGGAAGCAGTTTTTACAATTATCTTACCGTTGAGCAATGAATTACGTTTGTTTGAGGGGTGGAAATCTGTCCTTCTCTCAGTCTTCAAACTCTGGAAATGAAGCCGTTTCTTCTCTCGTCATATCTCCGCGACGGAGGTAGAACGAGCTATGAAAATCGCAGGCAAAATACACCAAAGTCCGCTGATTCACCCAGTACAAGAATTATGCTGCTAGCCCTCCTAGTTTTTGAGTTACACGACGTTTTGTAACTCCAAAAACGGCGTTTTTCGCCTCTCACCGCGATCTATTTTCTGACTGCCCAAGTATCTGTCTTTCAGACCGCCGCCCCCTTTCCAGGTGGCGCAATCAGTAATGACACGGCTCTGCAGCTCAAAGGTCGTGGGTTCAATCCCACCTTGGTCCACGTTTTTTTTTTTTCACTACAAATTTATACACTATCACAGACCTGTAATTTATATTGCTAATTTATTACAATTCTGCAAAGTTTTATGATTTTAGCAGCTTTTCTAATATGGACCTCAGATTCTTGTTAACGCTCCATGGCAGAAACAAGTACACAGCCTGATGAAGCAGACTGAGGCAGTACCTCTGATTGGTGAATTTGAGCAGAACCAGGTTGTTCTTTCATTTCATTTCTTTATTTATTTCACACATGGTTCAACAGTGTTTCTTTTTCTACATACAGAACCTTCTGCCTCTTTTCAGCAGAAATTCTGCTCATTCACCTCATCTCTTGTGTTGGAGTGCCCTCTTGTGGCGCCTTTTGGGTAGTGCCTTAGTAAATGTGAACACTGCAAAGAAGTGGTATCAGACTGGTTTGTAGTGGAGGAATTTGTTGCCAGTTTCTTTCATCTTTAATCCGTATTCATGTTGTAATGTAGTAGTACCACAATATGGCAGAAACACTATGTTTTGGCACAAATACTTTGATTTAGTATACTTTAGCTTCTTCAGCTTCTTCACCCCTTTTCAGCAAATTTTCATTTTTTTCACCCCTTTTCAGCACAAATGCCAGCTTTTTTGGCTGTTTTCAGAAAAAAGACAACTCTTTTGAGCAGAACTCTGCTGATTCATCTCTTTTCAGCGCAAGTTTCTGCTTCTTTGCCTCTTTTCTGCAAAAATTCTGCTGATTCACCTCTTTTCTGCAAAACTTTCAGCCTTTTGACCTCTTATCAGCACAATTCTCAGCAGCTTCTGCTCATTTCAGCAGAATTGTCTGTCTCTCCACAACAACTTTTTGCAACTTTTCATCTTTTTCATCTTTTCAGCAGACAGCTTCAGCGTCAAGGCATCCACACAGCATTTTCGCAGGAAATGCAAATTTTTCTAGTTCTTTATTATTGTGTGGATGCCCTAAAGGGCTTCCACACTATTGTTTTCCTGTTTTAAACTTTATTCTTCAAGTTGCTGCCCCGTTTTTTGGCACTGAACTACTCCCTCAGTTTTCAGCCGATTTTCTCCGTTCAAACTCTAAACTGTTCTGCTATTTCTGCTAATTCCGGCTATATCTTTTGGTGTTTATTACTGTTATACTTTTTAAAATATTACACTTTTTTCCTTTAATTTGTCCCATTGAAATGAATGGGAAACTTCCACAATTCTGCTAAAACTTGCTTGTCTTTGAAACTTAACTACTTTGTCATGCTTTCACCTAGAAACTCCATTCAAACTTTAAAATGTTCTCAGATTATTGGGCTATTCCTGTCTGATTCAGCTTTTTCAGATCTTCTACCGTTTTAATCTTATCTCTCTTTAAGTTTTCAGTTGCAGCTTTGTGATTTTTCAGAAAATACATGCGTTGCTATGGTTGCTATGCAATTAAGTCAGAGTGAGTGCTGGTCCGTTCTGAATTTTCTCTTCATGTCTGAACAACTTCTTGCTACTCACACAATTTCCACTCAACCCCACAAATTATACATCAAAATGTAGGTATTTTTGCTGGCTTTCAGAAAATGTCACTATCTTTATTGTGAGGTTTACCGTTTTTTCGCAATTTGCCTCGGAGTGACACAAGGTCTGACAACTCCCCATTCAAAGTCTATGGGGAGGTTTTGAAATTCAGAGCTGAAATTCTGTAACGGGAGGCATTTTCAAATTGCCATATCTCTTTAACAAAGCAAAGTTAGGACATGAGGCTTGTGCCAATATATCTTCAGACACTGCTGACACTCACAGTGGAAGCAGTTTTTACAATTATCTTACCGTTGAGCAATGAATTACGTTTGTTTGAGGGGTGGAAATCTGTCCTTCTCTCAGTCTTCAAACTCTGGAAATGAAGCCGTTTCTTCTCTCGTCATATCTCCGCGACGGAGGTAGAACGAGCTATGAAAATCGCAGTCAAAATACACCAAAGTCCGCTGATTCACCCAGTACAAGAATTATGCTGCTAGCCCTCCTAGTTTTTGAGTTACACGACGTTTTGTAACACCAAAAACGGCGTTTTTCGCCTCTCACCGCGATCTATTTTCTGACTGCCCAAGTATCTGTCTTTCAGACCCCTGCCCCCTTTCCAGGTGGCGCAATCAGTAATGACACGGCTCTGCAGCTCAAAGGTCGTGGGTTCAATCCCACCTTGGTCCACGTTTTTTTTTTTCACTACAAATTGATACACTATCACAGACCTGTAATTTATATTGCTAATTTATTACAATTCTGCAAAGTTTTATGATTTTAGCAGCTTTTCTAATATGGACATCAGATTCTTGTTAACGCTCCATGGCAGAAACAAGTACACAGCCTGATGAAGCAGACTGAGGCAGTACCTCTGATTGGTGAATTTGAGCAGAACCAGGTTGTTCTTTCATTTCATTTCTTTATTTATTTCACACATGGTTCAACAGTGTTTCTTTTCTACATACAGAACCTTCTGCCTCTTTTCAGCAGAAATTCTGCTCATTCACCTCATCTCTTGTGTTGGAGTGCCCTCTTGTGGCGCCTTTTGGGTAGTGCCTTAGTAAACGTGAACACTGCAAAGAAGTGGTATCAGACTGGTTTGTAGTGGAGGAATTTGTTGCCAGTTTCTTTCATCTTTAATCCGTATTCATGTTGTAATGTAGTAGTACCACAATATGGCAGAAACACTATGTTTTGGCACAAATACTTTGATTTAGTATACTTTAGCTTCTTCAGCTTCTTCACCCCTTTTCAGCAAAATTTTCATTTTTTTCACCCCTTTTCAGCACAAATTCCAGCTTTTTTGGCTGTATTCAGAAAAAAGACAACTCTTTTGAGCAGAAACTCTGCTGATTCATCTCTTTTCTGCAAAATTTTCAGCCTTTTCACCTCTTATCAGCTTCTGCTCATTTCAGCAGAATTGTCCGTCTCTCCACCTCTTCTTTGTAAGGGTGACTTTGGCTCAGGGAAATGAATAGCCACCTTTGAGCAGAAATTCTGCTGATTCATCTCTTTTCAGCGCAACTTATTGCTTCTTTACCTCTTTTCTGCAGAAATTCTGCTGATTTACCTGTTTTCTGCAAAATTTCAGAATTGTCGGTCTCTCCTCCTGGTTTTTGAGAGAATGAGTTTAGCTCAGTGAGCTGAATAGCTACCTTGAGACCAGGAGGGCCAGGTTCCAATCCTGCTCAGGGCGACATGTTTTTTTTCACCACCATACAACTTTTTGCAACTTTTCATCTTTTTCAGCTTTTCAGCAGACAGCTTCAGCGTTAAGGCATCCACACAGCATTTTCGCAGGAAATGCAAATTTTTCTAGTTGTGTGGATGCTGGAAGCATCCACACTATTGAGATCCTGTTTCTCTTTATTCTTTATTGTGTGGATGCCCTAAAGGGCTTCCACACTATTGTTTTCCTGTTTCTCTTTATTCTTTATTATTCCTGTTGCTTCCGTACGTTTTTCGGCACTTAACTACTCCTCCAGTTTTCAGCCGATTTTCTCAGTTCAAACTCTAAACTGTTCTGCCCTTTCTGCTAATTCCAGCTATGACTTTTGGTGTTTATTACTCTTATACTTTTTAAAATATTACACTTTTTTCCTTTAATTTGTCCCATTGAAATGAATGGGAAACTTCCACAATTCTGCTAAAACTTGCTTGTCTTTCAAACTTAACTACGTTCTCATGCTTTCACCTAGAAACTCCATTCAAACTTTAAAATGTTCTCAGATTATTGGGCTATTCCTGTCTGATTCAGCTTTTTCAGATCTTCTACCGTTTTGATCTTATCTCTCTTTAAGTTTTCAGTTGCAAAATTGTGATTTTTCAGAAAATACATGCGTTGCTATGGTTGCTATGCAATTAAGTCAGAGTGAGTGCTGGTCCGTTCTGAATTTTCTCTTCATGTCTAAACAACTTCTTGCTACTCACTCAATTTTCACTCAACCCCCACAAATTATACATCAAAACGTAGGTATTTTTGCTGGCTTTCAGACAATGTCACTATCTTTATTGTGAGATTTACCGTTTTTTCGCAATTTGCCTCGGAGTGACACAAGGTCTGACAACTCCCCATTCAAAGTCTATGGGGAGGTTTTGAAATTCAGAGCTGAAATTCTGTAACGGGAGGCATTTTAAAATCGCCATATCTCTTTAACAAAGCAAAGTTAGGACATGAGGCTTGTGCCAATATATCTTCAGACACTGCTGACACTCACAGTGGAAGCAGTTTTTACAATTATCTTACCGTTGAGCAATGAATTACGTTTGTTTGAGGGGTGGAAATCTGTCCTTCTCTCAGTCTTCAAACTCTGGAAATGAAGCCGTTTCTTCTCTCGTCATATCTCCGCGAAGGAGCTAGAACGAGCTATGAAAATTGCAGTCAAAATACACCAAAGTCCGCTGATTCACCCAGTACAAGAATTATGCTGCTAGCCCTCCTAGTTTTTGAGTTACACGACGTTTTGTAACTCCAAAAAACGGCGTTTTTCGCCTCTCACCGCGATCTATTTTCTGACTGCCCAAGTATCTGTCTTTCAGACCGCCGCCCCCTTTCCAGGTGGCGCAATCAGTAATGACACGGCTCTGCAGCTCAAAGGTCGTGAGTTCAATCCCACCTTGGTCCACGTTTTTTTTTTCACTACAAATTTATACACTATCACAGACCTGTAATTTATATTGCTAATTTATTACAATTCTGCAAAGTTTTATGATTTTAGCAGCTTTTCTAATATGGACCTCAGATTCTTGTTAACGCTCCATGGCAGAAACAACTACACAGCCTGATGAAGCAGACTGAGGCAGTACCTCTGATTGGTGAATTTGAGCAGAACCAGGTTGTTCTTTCATTTCATTTCTTTATTTATTTCACACATGATTCAACAGTGTTTCTTTTTCTACATACAGAACCTTCTGCCTCTTTTCAGCAGAAATTCTGCTCATTCACCTCATCTCTTGTGTTGGAGTGCCCTCTCGTGGCGCCTTTTGGGTAGTGCCTTAGTAAACGTGAACACTGCAAAGAAGTGGTATCAGACTGGTTTGTAGTGGAGCAATTTGTTGCCAGTTTCTTTCATCTTTAATCCGTATTAATGTTGTAATGTAGTAGTACCACAATATGGCAGAAACACTTTGATTTTGTATACTTTAGCTTCTTCAGCTTCTTCACCCCTTTTCAGCAAAATTTTCATTTTTTTCACCCCTTTTCAGCACAAATTCCAGCTTTTTCACGTGTTTTCAACAGAAATCTCTTTTATTTCTGATTGCTGATGTCTTTGTTTTTCAGCCGCCCGCCCCTTTCCAGGTGGCGCAATCAGTAATGACACGGCTCTGCAGCTCAATGGTCGTGGGTTCAATCCCACCTTGGTCAACATTTTTTTTTCACTACCAATTTATACACTTTCACAGACCTGTAATTTATATTGCTAATTTTTTTCACTACAAATGAGTAGTGCAAAAACATACTATGTCTGCAACATCACAGTATATCTGTTATGTTATAGTATTACTACTAAATCACATTATTTTTGCCAATTCAAGGAGGCTGACTGTTACTAAGTGCATCAGTGTACATAGGTCATCTGTTGTGTTGGAGTGCCCTCTTGTGGTGCCTTTTGGGTAGTGCCTTAGTAAACGTGAACACTGCAAAGAAGTGGTATCAGACTGGTTTGTAGTGGAGGAATTTGTTGCCAGTTTCTTTCATCTTTAATCCGTATTCATGTTGTAATGTAGTAGTACCACAATATGGCAGAAACACTATGTTTTGGCACAAATACTTTGATTTGGTATACTTTAGCTTCTTCACCCCTTTTCAGCAAAATTTTCATTTTTTTCACCCCTTTTCAGCACAAATTCCAGCTTTTTTGGCTGTTTTCAGAAAAAAAAACTCTTTTCAGCAGAAACTCTGCTGATTCATCTCTTTTCAGCGCAAGTTTCTGCTTCTTTGCCTCTTTTCTGCAGAAATTCTTTTGATCCACCTCTTTTCTCCAAAACTTTCAGCCTTTTGACCTCTTATCAGCACAATTCTCAGCAGCTTCTGCTCATTTCAGCAGAATTGTCCGTCTCTCCACCTCTTCTTTGTAAGAATGACTTTGGCTCAGGGAAATGAATAGCCACCTTGAGACCAGGAGGGCCAGGTTCGAATCCTGCTCAGTGGGGCATTTTTTTTTTCACCACCATAAAACTTTTCAACTTTTCATCGTTTTTAGCTTTTCATAGTATCATAGTATTTCCACAAAATATTTGTATTTCTGCTACGTTATATTATTACTGCTCATAGTATTTCTGCCAAATTTTGGTATTTGCTCCAAAGCACAGTATTTCTGCCAAATCACAATATAACTGCAAAATAAAGGTTTTTGAGACAAATCATAGCGTTTGTGCTAAATCCTAGTAATTCTGCTCATAGAATTTCTGCTATGCTGAGGTGCTTTCTGCTAGATTATAGTTTTTCTGCTAAATCAAAGTATTTCATGTAAATCATACCAAGTCCCAGTGTTTCTGCCAAATCATAAATCATAAATAATGTGGCGTGTTGGGGGAACAGCTAGTCCTCTCCCATCATGCCTTAGGACATGTGCTGCTGTTTAGATGTTCTTGTTTCATTGTTTATGGTTACGTTACTTTTAACTGTTGTCTTGAATGTTGTGTTTATACTATGGTACAAAGTCACTGACAGTTATTGTTTTATAGGAAGGAAGAATGCAGTACCATAAGTGAGTTCTGTTATGCTGTTATTGACCCTTGAAGCACATTGTAGAACAAGCAAGTGTTTAATAAAAAGCTTCTCCTACCAGCTTGGGGTGGAATTACAAGCTCAAGCTTTCCCTGTGTGCTCATTTGCAAGACTTGTATGTGCCATAATAATTTTAATAAAGCAAAGTTAAGATGAGAAGCTTGTTCCAATTCATCTTCAGACAGTGCTGCCAGTCACGGTTGGAGCAGTTTTTACTGTCATCTTACTGTTGAGCCATAAATTACGTTTGTTTTCAAACTCTTAAAATGAAGCCGGTTCTTCTCTCGTCATATCTCCGCGACGGAGGTACAAAGAGCTATGAAAATTGCAGTCAAAGTTCAGCAAAGTCTGCTGATTTACCCAGTACAAGAATTGTGCTTCTATCCCACCTAGTTTTTGAGTTACACAACGTTTTGTAACTCCGAAAAATCGGCGTTTTACGCCTCTCACCACGATCTAATTCTGACTGCTCAAGTCTCTGTGTTTTAGGCACCCGCCCCCTTTGTGACCAGACCTCATTTGGCTCAGAGGGTTGAGAAGCTACCGTGATACCCGGTGGCAGAGGTTCGAGTCCTACCTGTGACAGTTGCTACACATCATCCCCACTTGCATGCACTCTGCTTTCTTGACACTCTTCAGTGTACCCTTACACATAAAGCCATCTCCATCAAACGCGTCTACACCTCTTTTTTAGCAGATAATTCTGCTTTTTCGCTTGTTTTCAGCAACTGCTGATGCTGATAGCCCTCCTAGTTTTTGAGTTACACGACGTTTTGTAAATCCAAAAAACGGCGCTTTTCGCCTCTCACCGCGATCTATTTCTGATTGCTGATCTCTTTGTTTTTCAGCCGCCTGCCCTCTTGCCAGGTGGCGCAATCAGTAATGACACGGCTCTGCAGCTCAAAGGTCGTGGGTTCAATCCCACCTTGGTCAACATTTTTTTTTCACTACAAATTTATACACTATCACAGACCTGTAATTTATATTGCTAATTTTTTTCACTACAAATGAGTAGTGCAAAAACATACTATGTCTGCAACATCACAGTATATGTTATGTTATAGTATTACTACTAAATCACATTATTTCTGCCAATTCAAGGAGGCTGACTGTTACTAAGTGCATCAGTGTACATAGGTCATCTGTTGTGTTGGAGTGCCCTCTTGTGGCGCCTTTTGGGTAGTGCCTTAGTAAACGTGAACACTGCAAAGAAGTGGTATCAGACTGGTTTGTAGTGGAGGAATTTGTTGCCAGTTTCTTTCATCTTTAATCCGTATTCATGTTGTAATGTAGTAGTACCACAATATGGCAGAAACACTATGTTTTGGCACAAATACTTTGATTTGGTATACTTTAGCTTCTTCACCCCTTTTCAGCAAAGTTTTCATTTTTTTCACCCCTTTTCAGCACAAATTCCAGCTTTTTTGGCTGTTTTCAGAAAAAAAAACTCTTTTCAGCAGAAACTCTGCTGATTCATCTCTTTTCAGCGCAAGTTTCTGCTTCTTTGCCTCTTTTCTGCAGAAATTCTGCTGATCCACCTGTTTTCTGCAAAACTTTCAGCCTTTTCACCTCTTATCAGCACAATTCTCAGCAGCTTCTGCTCATTTCAGCAGAATTGTCCGTCTCTCCACAACAACTTTTTGCAACTTTTCATCTTTTTCAGCTTTTCAGCAGACAGCTTCAGCGTTAAGGCATCCACACAGCATTTTCGCAGGAAATGCAAATTTTTCTAGTCTTTACTTTATTCTGGTTGCTCCCCCATTTTTCGGCACTTAACTACTCTTTCAGTTTTCAGCCGATTTTCTCCGTTCAAACTCTATACTGTTCTGCTCTTTTTGCTAATTCCTGCTATGACTTTTGGTGTTTATTACTATTATACTTTTTAAAATATTACACTTTTTTCCTTTAATTTGTCCCATTGAAATGAATGGAAAACTTCCACAATTCTGCTAAAACTTGCTTGTTTTTGAAACTTAACTACTTTGTCATACTTTCACCTAGAAACTCCATTCAAACTGTAAAATGTTCTCAGATTATTGGGCTATTCCTGTGTGATTCAGCTTTTTCAGATCTTCTACCGTTTTAATCTTATACCTCTTTAAGTTTTCAGTTGCAAAATTGGGATTTTTCAGAAAATACATGCGTTGTTATGGTTGCTATGCAATTAAATTACAGTGTGCACTCATCCATTCTGAATTTTCTCTTCATGTCTGAACAACTTCTTGCTACTCGCTCAATTTCCATTCAACCCCCACAAATTATACATCAAAACGTAGGTATTTTTGCTGGCTTTCAGAAAATGTCACCATCATTGTTGTGGGACTTATAGATGTTTTGCAAATCTCCTCAGAGCAACACAAAGTCTCAAAACTCTCCATAGAAAGTCAATGGAGAGTTTGTTCAAAATCAGCGCTGGATTTCTCAAATGAGAGGCATTTTCAAATCGTCATATCTCCTTAACGAAACAAAGTTGAGACATGAGGCTTGTGCCAATATATCTTCAGACATCCCTGATGCTCACAATTCAAGAATTTCTTCCTCACCTATTACCGTTTGGCCATGAATTACACTTGTTTGAGGATAGGAAATTTGTCCCTCGCTCAGATCTGTTCAGATTTCAAACTCTGGAAATGAGGCACTTTTTTCTCTCGTCAGATCTTTTTGATGGATTTCAACAGAGACCTGAAAATTTCCAGGTCACCGTAAGAAAGCCTGCTGTTTCTTACGGTGAAAGAATGATTTTGATGCTCCATATAGATTTAGAGTTACAAAACGTTGTTTGAGGGCAAGTCAAGGCAGTTTTGCTTTGCCTCTACTCAGTTATGGTGCATTAGAAGTCAAATATCTTCAATAATTCAGATTTTAATGATAAATTGTCAACACTTTAAGATTCCCCCATCTCTTCTGAACAAAACGGTGTAAGAATGACTGTTCTAGCCCCTACGGTGTGTGTGTGTGTCTGTGTGTGTGTGTGTGTGTGTGTGTGTGTGTGTGTGTGTGTGTGTGACAGAGAGAGAGAGAAAGAGAGGGCGAGAGAGAGTTTTTATGGGAGCATCTTATTGTATGATTTAAATTCAATATATTTAGACTGGTTGACTGAATTTGATCCTGTGTGTGTCTCTCTGTACTTGTGTGTTTCCATATGTGTCCATATTTGTGCTTGTGTGACTGTTATGCTTTTTTTTGCTGATTTGTTTTTCATTTAACAATTACATTTGAGGGACCCTTAGCATGTTAAGCATTTTTTCAGCTGTTCATTTTGCTTTTCCAATTTTTCTATTTAAGTTATTACTATTGTGCTAAGTCATAGCATTTCTGCTGCTTTCCAGTATTTGTTCTATATACAGCATTTGTGCTATATCATACTATTTCTGCTATTTCATAAGATTTGTGCTAAATGTAGTGTTTCTGCTAAAAAATAGTATTTCTGCCAAATATAGTATTTTTGATTAATTATAGCTTTTCTACCAAATCATAGTACAGTTTTACTGCTTTTTATATGGCTTCTAAGACAACCAATCATATCTGAGGGCTTGCACATTCAAATTTGCATATTGTTGCCTTCATGGCTTCCCAGCCAGCCAATCATATCTGAGGCCTAGCACATTCAAATTTGCATATTGGGGACTTCATGGCTTCCAAGACAACCAATCATATCTGATGCCTGACACATTCAAATTTGCATACTGGGGCCTTCATGGTTTCTAAACCAACCAATCATCTATGTCATATATCTTTAATATTTCATATTTTTATTTTAAATGGTCAACATTTCAAGATTCCCCCATGTCTTCTGAACAAAACGGTCTAAGAATGACTGTTTTAGCCCCTACGGTTAGGAATTTATGGCTGTTTGTTTTAGGGGAATCCTGACTATGAGAAATAGACTGCAAAAATCCGGTCTCTCTCTGTGTTGCGTGTGTAAAAGCCTGCACTTGGTGCACCAGTTTTGGCGGGAAAAAGCACACAGCCTCTCTGATTGGTGGATTTAAATTGAGAAGCTCACAGCTGTTTGACTGACCTAGAAACATGCTGTTAACAGCCCCTGTTCATTTGCTGCTGCTGCTGTGTGTGTGTGTGTGTGTGTGTGTGTGTGTAAGAGAGAGAGAGAGAAAGAAAGACACACACACAATAACCCTTTTTAGGGCAGCATCTCATTGTTGGATAAAAATATATATTCAGACTGGTTGACTGGCATAGACCCTGTCTGTGTGTCTCTCTCTGTACATTTGTGTATCCATATTTGATTTTGTGTGTATTTGTTGATTTGTGTATACATATTTGATTTTGTATGTATCTGTTGGCTGTTCTTATTTGTTTTTTTCTAAATGTACTTTTATTTTATTTTTTCACAAGTTAACAAAAATTAGTTTTGAGCGAACTTAACCATGTTCCTTTTTATTCAGCTTGTCATTTTACCTTTCCAATATTTTCACTTAAGTTATTACTATTCTGCTCAATCATAGTATCCGTTCTAAATCATTGTTATTAAGCTATATTGTATGATTTCTGCTAAATCATAGTATTTCTACTATATTATATTTTTCTTTCTAAATATAGCATTTCTGCTATAGAGTAGTATTTCTGCTATGTTATAATACTTGTGCTAAACTGGAGTATTTTTGCTAAAACATAGTATTTATTTAAAATTACAATATTCATAGTATATTACAGTGTCTCTGGTAAATCACAGCTTTTCTGCTATGTTGTACCGTTTTTCTAAAACATAGTATTTCTGTAATGCTTAAGAATGTTTGGCTAAATATATTCTTTCTGTTATTTTATACTATTTCTCCTAAATTCTTATATTTTTGAGAAGTTATCTTGTTTCTGGTGAGTTATAATATTTCTGCTAGGTTCTGCTGTGCTATTGTGTTTCTGCCAAGTATTATGTTTTCTCTAAGATATTGCAGTTCTGCTAAGTAATTACATTTTAGCAAAGTTCCTTTGCTTCAGCAAAGTTTTTACAAGTTCTGCAACTTTTCAGCTTTTTCTGCTAGTTTCAGCAGACAGCTTCAGCTTTAAAGCATCCACACTGCATTTTCGCAGGAAATGCAAATTTTTCTAGTTTAAAATGTGTTGTTGTACACTCACTTAAATAAAACCTGAGTCTGCACTTTAATCATATCTTAAGGGGATTAATACACGTAATTCAGTTTCCCTTGGCTCTTGCTTGTGTTTGGGTCTCTTAAATACAAGCAAGAGCTTGTGCTCTCTCAATTTTGTCTTCAGTAACCTAAAAGCATGCTCTACTGGGCTGATGTCAGGTGTCTGACTTGGACACTCGAGAATTTCTCTTTTCTTTTTGGAGAATTTTTCTTGGGTAGGGATGGGTACCGATATCCGGTGCCATTATGGCAAATGTATGCTTACACACACAGTGCCTTAACGTTTACGACACACCATATATGGGTTTACACTGAGGTGTTTGTGTAACTGTTTTCACTCAATAAAATACTGTGAGGGATGGCTGGAGTTTGAAGTTGGCTGGGATCAGGTGAGGAGCTTACAACTCTAAGACCCTGGCCAGACTTCCCTTGCAAGTTTAAATTGACTGAGCTCTGAGTGTCTTGCTTTGTTCATGGTGATAAGCCTTTATGTTAGTGAGGCCTGAGTGCAGACCTAACAGAGAGACTTCCCGTAAACAGCTACAAAATGTAAGTTCAACAACTCAACTCAAATCATCTTTTAACTGCTTAATTTGTCACGAAATAATAATAACGGAACAGGCTTTGCCTAGACATGAAAGTATTGGTCAGTCAATTGTCCAAAAACTCTTTGAACTGGACTATATATAGCAATTCAGTTAATGCAATACTATTTTTAAAATTTCCTTGAAAAAATAAAAGTCTAAACTTCAATTACAACCTGTTTTTTTAATGCATTTTGTATAGAGAGGTACAGTTACAAAGTGTTATTGTCTAAAACTTTATAAGTCAACAGCTCATTTGTTCTAGCTAATGAGGTGTAGTATTCATGTTGTAGAAGAGTTTTTATTTCTTTGTAAAAAGGTAAGTTCACTAGCTTCAGGTCCCTTTTCAGAAAAGAAATTATACAGTGAGAATTATACAAAAAGGCTTTTTTCAGAGAACACAGAATGGGTTAACAGCCTCGCAGTGGAGGATGATCAAGACTTGAAAGCTAGTGCTACTAATTCCTACAGCTGTTCCAACTTTTCTGGATTACTCCCCCCTCTGTCTGCATAAAAGCATTGTTGGAACACACTGTGGTACCATACCCTCGTGAGCATCAGTTGAACAGTATTGTATTGCAGAAAGTACACTGTTAGCCTTTGCAGTAATTTCCATAGCTTAGTACTGCAAAATCAACAGTAAAAAACTCTAAAGGATGTTTGCAGTTTAGTACTGTAATCTGCAAGTAATTGTGGGAAATTTCCATGAGATTACATTATTTTTACAGTAACTCACCGTACTCATGGAAACAGCTGTAAAATACAGCAAATGTAACAATTGGGGATGTTACTGAGATTATACTATTACACCATCTGGATTTCTGTTGTTTTCTACTGTAGATCTAAGAGTAATTACTTAAATCCTCATTCAGAGTGTATTACTATAAAATGCAATTCACTGTGAGAGTAGTATAACATATAAACTACAGCATCATTTTTAACTTAAAGAGTAAGTTGCAGCCACACTCAAATGGAATTTCTTGAATTGAACCTCATATGTATTTGTTTATTCAAACAATGTGAAACATTATTACAGTCCACTTTTTATCAAACAACCAGTCTCACTCTTACAAAAAAGAATATTTAAGTATAAGTATACTTTAAAAACTAGAAAACAAGCAAGTATACCTTTAGTTCACTTTGTATGTATTTTATTGATTTTTTAGACCAAATTACATTTAAGCATACTTTAAGTACAGTTAGAAGTATACAGAAAAGTATAAGTACATTTAGTCTATACTTGTAGTATAGTAGTGGTAGCAGTATACTATGTAGTTTATAGTTTATTTGAAGTATACCTGAGGTTTACTAAGAAGTACAAGTAAATACCCAGCATGCATTGCAGTGCTTTAACTGTGAAATTAAAACAACTATGAAACAAATGATTGATGTTTTAAAACAAGAATCTGTCAAAAATTCTTGTGTAATGTCTTTTACCTTTTGAATAGAGTAAGTGGGGTAAATCATTAATTTAAAAAAGGAAATTGTTCAAACCGTGAGTGAAAAGGGTCAATAGATAATAAACCTCAACTCTCAAAACACTTTCTCACCTGTTCACAATATAATTCTGGTATTTGAACTATGGGTGCAGGTCTCTACAAATGAAGCCTTCTGACAGTTAGAACTGTTATCTTACTGTCTGGGGAATGAAGAGATTTGTTACATGTGAAAAATAAATTTTAATTGCATTTTATTTACTGTTTTTCAATCAGAAGTAACTCAAATATAAACTAAAAAGTAAATTAATAGTACACTTGTAAGGTTAGTATTGTGATAGAGTTGAGTATATTTTAAGTACACTCTTATAGACTGGAAAGGACATTATGCTAGTACATTTATGGTGAACAAAAAGTACATCTAAAAGTTAATTTCAAGCATACTTTTATGTACTAAAACGGGGGCCAATGTAGTCCCAAGAAGGATTATTAGTATACGTACTAGGTAACGTATACTTGGAAAATATACTTGAAGTATACTTATTTTTTGTATGGCCAGCAACAAAAACTAATGGTTACATTTAGAGTAATGTTTACAAATGACTTCATTTAGCAGGGTGTTCCTTTTTTCTCTTCTTATTCTTTCTTATACTGGACCTTCATTTGTTTTGTATAACGTGGTACTTTTTAAGACACCTCTGCCTAACTACAGTGAACTAACCAAAAGTTCACTGAAAAGAATATGCTGTGGTCGTCATTTTACACAAGTTTAGGTGTCACATCCATGAAACCTACACCACTAACCAGCATCAGTCCTACAACTTCACTCTCAAAATTAATAAATTCTGGGACAAGCAGAAACTGTAGCGGTGCATTTTGTGGCAGGCCAGACTGCTATTAAATGCACTCTCCTACAGAAATAATTCCTTTGTAGCACCACTTCGTCTTGGTTCAGAAGAGATGTCCTGGATATACATGATAATGTAACACGGGTGTTTATGTTTGTTCATGTTTAGCGCTTTGGGTTGTGTTTTTAAAGCGATTGTTACGTTTTTAAAGCATTTTTATGCGACAGGTGTGTGTAGCATGTAGGAATGTTTAGCTTATTTTAGAGTTTAGGAATGTGATAGATAGGATATGGAATTGTGAGACACTGACACTGCCCTGGATATAAATAAAGGCCTGACTGTGTCATGAACTTAGGAGTAGATCTTAGGAGACCCTCCCCCAATTGAACTGTGAAAGTAAGACAAAGAGGAGTTAATGCTGAGTGGAAATTCCCCAGAGGATACCTGTGTGGGGGTCTCAAAGTTTGTAACTTGATAACTGTGGTCTGGAAGGGAGATGGACTTTTATGACCGGGTTAGTACGCAGAGACACACACACACAGTGCTTAAACTGTTACACTCTCACATCCACATGCACACTCACTCACGTGCACTCACATAGACACGTGGTTACACGCACACACAGGCACTCACATGCTCGTGCATACACACAGAGACAGAGTTTGGACCACACCATGGGGGTTTTATGATGCGGCCACTTCTATAAAGCTGGCTGTGACTAACAAAGGGGCAAAGATTTTTGCAGAGGGACACCGGCCTCGTCTTCCCTTCTAGAAGAATGTATGCTTAAATAAAGATGAATAAAGTTTTTGTAAAAATGACTACTGGGTCCGGTGCATCTCTGGAGGCCCGAGGAATAAAAAAGAACCGGGGTAAAACTGATTTCCCAACAGTTTTGGTGCCGAAAACCCGGGATTCGCTCGAGGCCCAGAGAGGAATTGGCAGAGCTGAGATCGTGAAACGAGGTGAACAGAGAGCTAGCTCACATGATTAAAAGGTAAGCACGACCTGTTTATTTTTGAACCGTGCATATTGTTTAAAGCCTAAGTTATCTGTTCACTAAGTTGAGCGTATCTCAGTGTAAATTCACTCAGTAGCATAAAGGGGCGGCTAGGTCCGTCCCGGCACGACTAAAGCAAGAGACTTTTGCTAAGAACTCAGGTTGATGTTTAGCGTACTGATGAGAGCGACTAAAGCAAGAGACTTTAGTTACGAACTTCAGGTTGATGTTTAGTGCCCCATAAGAAAATCTCAGTGCGTTAAAGCAGGAGACGTTTGTTACGGATTAGTAGAATCGGTGTTTCATCCGTTTTAGTTATTAGGAAAAAGTGGCGGTGTTGTGATCCGTCCTCCATTTGTTAAAGCAGGAAACGTGTGTTACTATTAGTCAGAAAGCGGGGCTGAAAGGCCTCGTCGCAGCTGACGGCTGTGCGCTCAGAGTTTGGCAACTACACCCTCCTTCGGACGTGTTGTTGGGATTTGCCGGGGTGGTGATCTGGGCACTGAGGGCGCCTTAAATAACTAAAGCTATGTGTTGGATCCTAGTCGCGGTTGATAACCTGCATGAGAGTGGGGCAAGTTGCTTCATTAGTGAGAGTATGACTGCTTGGCTCACCCCACTGACTGCAGTGTGTGTAGACTGCATAGTGTGTATGAAAGCGCCGTTAGAGTCGGCGTCTCGTCTGAAGTACGGCAGTCAATTAAAGTAACAAAAAGAATTCGAGTCTAAAAGTGTGTGTTTGGGGAAATGTGTGAGTGTGTGTAGGAACTAAGAGATTTGAGTTTAAGATTGTGTTTTTTGTGCTGTATGTGGACGGGAGGCCGTGCCACTGATTGTTGTGTATTCTGAGTTTATTGGGGATTGAATTTGACTGTGTTTTGAGACAAAAGAGAAATCGCGGTTAAAGGCTGCGATCTGAATATCGTGAGTTTATAATTTTGTTTTTGTTGAGTTCTAAAAAGCGGACCATATCCACTCTTTGTGCTGATCAGGGCGTTGTCCTGAATCACAGCAGAGAAGGTGTCTCGCAGAAAGTTTGAATGAGACTGCGAGAAGCATGAGGTGTGTGTGAGCCAGCCTCGAGGGGTGGGTTCACAGGTGGAACAAAGGAGGAGTAAAATGTGTGTGTGTATGAGAGAGAAAGAAAGGTGGGGGCGAGTGACCTGGCTGTGTGTGGGTGAGCTCCCTTGAGGAAAAAGGGGGGACAAAGTAGATTAGTTGATTGTCTGTGAAATAATAAGAGTTAAAAATCTACGTGATCAAATAGGAGAAAGTGAACTAAAATAAATTAAGAAACCTAAACAGTGGATTAGTGTTAAGTTAATGATAAAGTAATTGATAAAATTAACAGTGACATTTAAAGGTGACCAAGTACTCAAGGATGAATGGAGAATTTGATTGCTGACTGTATGAGAGCTGTTGGGGAGAAAGGAAAATGAGGTTGGAGGAGTGAGTTAACAGGTTAATGTGTGGGTGTCAAACAATGGGGTAAAAAAAAGAGAGAAAAAAGAGAAAGAAAATAATGAAAACAAAGAAAATAAAAAGTGTGGAAGTGTGAGTGGGAAATTGTCTCTAACTGGGGAAAGCAGTGACACTACAGGTCACCTTCTTCCCCTGCTGGACACAAAAGAAAACATAATTTGGAGTATTGTGGGTGAAAATAATTAACAACAACATCGAGAAAAAATTTTTGTGTTTGCGGTTAAGAACAAATAAAAAAAAATTTATTTTCGGGGTTTAAAGTCAGAGTTCAAAACAACATAAGTGGAGATGTGTTGCTTTAGGAGTGATGAAAACATATGCAGTCACAGTGAATAATGAAAGTCTCTCAGTCTGTCGATTACAGGTGGGGAACGGACCTGGATCAATTCTCCACGGGCAGCAGTCGGAAGAAAATTATAGGTTAAGATCATTAGAAACAAAAATAGAAACACCCAGCCAGAATTTTTGGCTGAATTGTTTTGCGGCTTCCCGTCCTCATCCTGAACAAGCAAGCTCCAAGGAAGCTAATCTCTCCCTGAATACACAGAGTGCAGTTCCAGAAGCACAAGCATGAACATCGACAGTGGACAGCAGTCCAAGAGACAATACCAGAGACCTGAGCAGAGAGGTCCAGCAGCACTATGGGCAAACGGCATCAGAAAGAGAAGATCCATCATCTTGATTGGATGAATGGAGATGCGTTTCCAGCAAGCTGCAACCTCACTGTGTGTGAAGGACTTTTGAGAAGATTGTTGGAGTTTGACACTTGCTGTGTTTGGAGCAAGATGGCAATGAAAGAGACAGTGGGAGCAAACACAGGACAAAGCTGAAGAGAACTGACTGCCATTGGACTGCAAAGTGGGAGAGGAGAATGGAGAGAAAGGAGCAGGTGAGGACAGATGAATGCTGTTTTAGTGTGGGGAATCAAATTGGGTTAAGGAATCCAGGGAGACAAACGACTGCCTTGAAGTGGAGGATTGACAAAGTGTCCAGACCACCACAAAAGGGGGAGGAAGACAAGCACTGAGGTATGCAAGAGTACTGTTAGAGAAAAGGAAAGACAACACCACACATGCACGTGATATGTACTACAGAGAATACAAAATCATACATAAAGTGTTACACATCCAAAGAGGGTATTTGTAGAAGGAATTAATAACACACAGCGTGGTTGCCGATGGAAACCTGCAAGCACTTGGGGTTTAGCTGTGCCTGACTATGACAGAGGTTTTCATTTAGATGTTCCTGAAACAAAATTTGGAGTGAACGGAGTTTTGTTTCAGAAAAAAGGGGGAAGGTACATAAAAGGACACACAGAAATGGAAAATGTATTAACCCGACTAACACACATACACACACACACACACACACACACATACACATACACATACACATCTAATGAAGCTCATTAGGATCAAACACAATTTTAAGTATGTAATACTGTTACCATCATCCTGTCTGGTTTATATAGTGGGTTGAGAAGTGATACATAGACGACTGAATTAGTATTATTTTGGGGAACATGATAACAGGGGTGAACAGAATCCTGCAGTCAGAGTTTAAATGAATAAAACTAGCAGATTTTTTGTTTTTTGTTTTGTTTTGTTTTTTGTTTCTGATGTATGGGGAAGGTTTTAACATGGCACCAAGTTTTAGATTTGGTGTGTTTTCACCCATTAGAAAAGAATATTTTGGGACAAGTCCTAAGACCGGGCTCCTGTATTTTTATTTACTTTTGTTTTTCAGTTTTATCTGTTGTTTTTCATTTTATTTTTTGTTTTTGAACAGTGGACTGATTTCTGTTTGTGAATTTCTTTTCTTTAAGCAGATCTGCACGACGGGAATTAAAAGCACTATACAACATGTCGAGGAAACCGTTGCAAGTGAGTTTCTCCAAAATTAAAGTGGGCTCGGGAGAAAGCCGCTTATTTGGGACAATTAGAAAATGAGTCCCTGCCCAAAAAGGATTCAACGAGGTAATCCGATCTAAAGTTCTTCTTCTTTTTCTTTTTGAAATGACGTCATTTTGCTGAGGGTGGAAACGAAATGCGACGATCGATTCCACTATCAGCAAAGAATCACAGAATGAATGAATGAATGAATGAATGAATGAGTGAGTGAAAAAGAAAAAAAAACTGATTGACTGGTAAAAGCTGACAAAAGCTCACGCGAGTTGACAAGACTTGACCACTACTCAAGGTTAACCTCCACCTAGCCAGGACAAAAGGGTGGATGAATTTATGTGTGTTTCTTTTACAGGAGCAGGAAGATGACAGCAGCATCCTAGGTTGTGTGACAATTTAACCTTTTAAATGCCACTTTCTGTGTTTGTGAATCTATCAGGGGTGTGTTATTCATGGGCTTGTGCGCAGCGTTAATGTTTACATTTCTTTTCTACAGCAGAGAGTTAATCATGTGTTTGATTATGTGAGTTACAGCAGGACACACTAATGGTTAATGTTCTTTCTACTACAAGATTACTGGGTTTATGAGTGAAGGGAACTGTGTTTAAAGTAGAGATGGCACGATACCACTTTTTTATGTTCGATACCGATACCGATATCATAAATTTGAATATCTGCCGATACCGATATGAATCCGATATATAGTGTGTTTTTTAATCAATAAAACTTTTTTTTAAATATCTTGCTGCATTTTGTATAAGTTCATACTCAAGTTTAAATAAACAACAACACTAAAGCTATTCTGTTATACCTGTATGTAAAAAATACACTGCACCCAAAATATTTCATAGTTCAGCAACACTGATCAATCTAATAAACTTAAACCTGCTCCATCCTCCCTATTCTGGTATTTTAAAGAGTACTTAGCAGAAATATTAAGCAACCTAACTAATAGGGTTGCAAACTCCCAGCAAAAGAAAATAGGGAACCCCCCCCCCACACACACACACACACCCTCCACCTCAAGATGCTTAATCGACGTAATCAACTTTAATTTGATGCAGTGTGGAAAAAAAATGCACAGAAATTAATTATTTTTCAAGAATAATTAAATAGATTCAACATCTTTCTTCAACAGAATTGCAGACTACACAGATGGTACCTTCCCAAAGGAAAAAGTACTATAGCTTACTAGGGTATATTAGACTTAACAGTTACTATATACAGTAATGGACTTCTATACATTTTACATCAGATTAAAACTTTGGGTGTAACATTCAGATAATTATTTATTAAAAGCTAGGCATTTTAAATGAGAATAAGAAAGAAAAGTATGTCTTTGTGCCCCCTTTTCCCTGTTCATGCCGTATCGGCCCCCCTGGCTAAACTTTGCTAGATCCACCCCTGCACAGTTACCAGCAGTCAGCTACGTAGAAAAGGATCCTGGTCTAGAAAGTAATATTAAATAAATTCTAACAACAGCTTATCAAGCTTAAACGTGCTGCTGTTGTTCAGCCGCTGGTTTCCTCTTTCTGGTGCAAAATGGGCCAAAAACAAAGAAGAGAGACGGACTCGCGACAGAAAAGCCGATCAGCTGATCATTAAGCAGTTTCACGATTGAAGTAGCAGCAGCAGAGGGAGAGAGAAGAGGCAGTTGCTCCATATATCGGCTGTTAAGCCACAATTACGGATCGTCAACAGGGAATCAACGCATCGAGTCATGGTGGTCTTTTCTTAGAAGAGGAAGGTGGGTACAGTGTGCCTGGTAGAGTGGAAACTGATAAGCAGTGGTTTTTATAAATTTTTGAAAACATTTGTTTAAAACGATTTGTTGAACCCATTTATTTTAAAACCAAAATTAAGTCGGCTAATTAATTACCATAATTAATTATGTGGTAAAAATTAGTTGTTTCCATTGGCCACCACAGGTGTCAATTCTATTGAATAGAAATATGCATAATTTTGAGTCATTTCTGGAATGGATCGAATTAGAATAGGAAGGACCTTTCCTAAACCACTATAAAATAACAAAGATGTTTTCTTAATGTATTCCCAGATCTCAGTTTTGGATGGACCTGTTTGGAGACCTAAGAGATTCTGGAAACTTTAATGGAAGCCACGAACACCAATGCTTGTTGAGATTCTGCTTCATCAATGTACTACAGAAAGACCTGGATGAATGCAAAGATCTCTGGAACAAACACAGGATCCATCCAAGCAGACTTGCATCATGTCCTGGGGGAATTCCAAATGAGCTCTAACTCTTGCCTCACAGGTAATTCACATCTTCACTGAATAAATTAAGCTTTTGCATTAAAAAAAATTTAGTGTGAAAGCATAAGTTGACCGTCACAATTATTTTGTCTATTGGTCTACTAATCTGATCATACTTGCCTTGCAATCGTAATTTATCTTAGCAGCATGCACTCACCCTTGTATTACAATCATTATCATCTGTTTTGAAGTGTTAGTTGAAGTGTAATTTTGTGCTATCTGAAAAAAAACAATATTAGAGATGATTGCAGCACATTAAAAATTTTAATGAACTTTGCAGTTTCAGGTAAAAGGAAGAAAACTGTCAGATTTCTACACTTTGTAGCAAAAAACGGCTACATTTATTTATTGCTTTGTCCTACAAAATTAAACAACCGTAACCTTCAGTTTTCCAATCTACACTTGTTCAAAAATAAAACGTTATGTTGAATATTAAATTGCTCTCCAACAATTTTGCTGGATGACAGTTTTAATTACACAACTAATTATCATAGCATTTGTAAAGAGTAGGAATGTTTTGCTGCTGTTATTTGCTGATTTTTTTATGATCATTATTACTATTCCATTAATTATTAATATTGATAGTGTATTTAGATGTTTAAACATATTGGCACCCAATTAAGCTTTTATTACAGGTCCAGCAAGAACCACTTTAAACTGTTGAGTTGAATCTATAATTTTAAATGTTTTTCAATGCTCCTATAATCTTAAATGTTTCTGTGTAGACTGCAGGGACAGGAAATATACTCTGTGTAGAGACAGGAAGTTACATGTTTTTGAAGTTGCATGCTTTGCAGAAGTGAAACTGAAAGCAGAGTCTGAGTGCAAGTATTTTGAGCAGGTTATTTTAATCTTTGATTAAGCTTTGATTATGCTTTAAGTAGTTGTATTAGATTGAAACATTTGTTTTATATATTTTACATGTAAGTCAAGATTATTACACACATACACACACATAGTTTCAGTTGTGTACGGGCTGGCCTTCTGTCTAGTGGAAAGGTTACAAGGTCTAGCTGGGGAGCTGAGAGGTGAAATAAAGGACAGCACACACACACCCACATACACACACATATTAGATAGACTCATTTATATAGGTAAGAGTTTAATTATGCTTTGCTTGCAACTGCAAAGTTGTGCCTGCATGAGTGACGGTTTGTGCGGAACGTGGACCTGATGTTCCAGAAGATAAGCCTGGGCAGGATGGTGACAGGAAGCACTTGGGTTCGAGCCGAAGACAATGTTCTTTTAAACTATGTTAAAAGTTGTCAACAGAACGGTTGTGGTTTTGGAGTGACGTATGCTGTATTGAGTCTGCTTGGCAACAGAAGGGGGGGGAGCAGTATCACCCCCAACCCTATAAAGTCTTTGTTCTGACTATTGTAAGATAGTTCAACGCTGAATCTGCACAGTGTTTGGACTCCACATGTGTAATTCATTAAAATGTCGTCTAATTGCACCAGGCCGGGTCAGTGGTTATTTTGGATTCCACCTCAATATTAGAACCTTAACACATTATATTTTTTATGAACAGTCAATGCTACCATACAGTTATATATTGTAAACAAACGAATTTGGCATTTTAAAACATAAAAAACCTTAATTCAATTTCCCTTTTGCAGATACGGTTCAAGAGACTGTGGATTTGCTGTTGAGGAGAGAGAACTGGATGTATTTCCCGAGGGGAGGCAAGCTATTGAATTGTGTGGTGACCCAAACATTGAGGAATATCTACACCACACTGTACAACAAAACAGACTGGAGCAACCACAAGAGTGGGAGTCAGCCACAGAACTGTATCTAGCCCTGAAGAATGTAGCTGGATTTTAGACACTAACTACTGAACTCCTGTTTTTAGTGTATGTTCCTCTTGCTAAAGTGAAACTTATATTGTTAATATCATTTGATATACAGCAACTGATTAGAATTAAAACACTCAATGTTGAACCACAATTTAAACTTTCAAATGTGCCAAGAGCAGCAGAGTTTCAATAATGGGTGACCTCTCAAAAAAATAATAAAAAAAATCCCTGAGATACCGAGTCAATGAAATCTTCTGTAACAATTTATTTAAATCACTCAGTGAACATTAATAACTGTCATGACACTTAAGACGTGTGATTTAAAAATTTCCAAATCCAGGGGAATTTTGTATTCCAAAGTCCATATTTGCCTTAAAGATTCTGTATGATTCAGAGAGTGGTAGCTTCAGTGCATTTGCACAGGTGTTGGCAACAGGAAAAGGTGAATCACTCGAAAACTCTAGGCATGGAGGTGGTGTCATCCCAGCTGGTGGAAGTGCAGTCAAACCTGTTGCAAACATTAATAATTCTTCCAGTGACACAGCTGTCACTTTCTCTGAAAGAAGAAAGTAAACACTGTAGTTCATTTTTTGACTCTGCATTCCAGGGAATCACCTTATTTCTTCTTTAATAAAACAATTTCTAATCAATAAAATTTTAAAAGCAAAGAAAAAAAGCATTCATTAAAAACCTTCACAATCAAGCAGATAATCTGCCCAAAAGCCAAGTGTTAGCGCTTCCTTCTGCCGCCTGTTGCTTCCTGCTGGGCTGAGACTTGGTCTGAATATATTCTCCATATCTGATGCAGTCAGGGTCTTGTAAGTCAGGTATAACAATGGGGCCAGAACACTCGGATACTGCTGGACTGCAGTGAAAAAATGAAGACTGTCCAGTCCATCTTTAAATCTGTTAAGAATAAACAACCTGTTTTAATTGGTTTAAAGCATAAAAATGAATTATTGCACAGTTTGCAGCAATGTGTGTACCGGTAATTGCCCATAGATAGAACTTCAGTTAAAAGTCTCCAAAAGTTGAATCTGTTCATCTGGACGTAGCGTTTTGTGGGAGAAACGTTTCGTCACTCATCCAAGTGACTGAAGAAGTCACTTGGATGAGTGACGAAACGTTTCTCCCACAAAACACTACGTCCAGATGAACAGATTCAACTTTTGGAGATTTACTTTCCTGGATGATTGAGAATGCATCAAGACGTTTAGTTAAAAGTATTAGGACAAATTAAAAAATAAAAAGTGTCAATATATTGTCCTTTAAGAAGCTATAACAAAGAGTTCATCTGGATTTGAACATTTTTGTTGTGACACTAAAAGTATCAAAAAAGGGATCATGTCTATAAATAACTGAAAAATAAACATGTACTATGACTGACTATCGGTGGTCTTAACAAACAATAGTGTGTAGAAAATAAACATAACTATATATAAAATTGTCAACATTTTAAAAAGAAAACCTGTTGTAAATATATGTTTATAATGCATATTAAATTAGACTTGGAAAAATTTCCACCAACTGTATGAAGAGTTACAACATTAGGAAATTGCTGTGGTGGTTTATGCAAACATACAATATGACAAACATTTCTGAGCATGCAATAAATAAAAAATAAAATTGGATAAACTGTGCCGATTTCATACCCCCCTCAGTATCAGAGATATTGAGCATTTTTATTGATTTTTGAAGGCTCACAGAATATTTTGTTCTGTGACAATGTGAATTCTAAAACCACCACAACAAAGAGGACTCTTTCTTCTTTCAGCAGCAAAAAAGGGTGTGTGAAGATGTTTTTCAAGCAGATCAGTGACTTTGATATAAATGTTTCATGTTTCAATGATTCATGCTACATCTGAACTATGTTTTACTACTATGAAAGCAAAAACCAGTAAAAAAGTACTTTGACAGTTTTTGTTTACAAAAATGGTAATTTATATACAATTTCAATATTTGAAAAAATATTAGAAAAAAGCAGATTTATGACTCAGATACTCTGTATGTTTGTTCACAATGAGTAGTATGATTAGAATTTAGCATTATTTTTACATGAATTATATTTTGAATAATAGATGTCAGACAAGTCACTAATTACCTTTGAATGGCACTTTCATTTTTCTCAATGATGTACCATTTGATATACTCCTCCACGAAACCTTGCTTTTCACAAGTCTTAACACTTCTGAGGCATCCAGCAGTTTGGAAGATAGTACTGTTTTGCAAAATTAAATTTTGCAAAACTTCATCTGATTCTGCTTCTAGGACCTATAAATGGGAATTTTTTTTAATTCAGAGCAAAAAGAAAAATATATAAAATATAGTATATATGTAAATGCACACAGACATACACATGCGTATCCTTTTTCCACCTATTTTGAAAGAGCAGCCAAAACTACCAATGTAAATTAACATCACAGACCTTTCTCAGACTAGAAGAAATTCTACAAAAAAGGTTCACCTGAGAAATAATGAACTTCATAAATACTATCTTTTTAAAACTATTGTTAGTGTGAATTCAGTTTGCCTACCAGCCTGGCATTGGAGCGGATGATGCCGTCATTCATCTCCTACATCGTTCCCTCGCTCACCTGGAGACCGCTGGGAGCACTGTGAGAATCACGTTCTTTGATTTCTCCAGTGCCTTTAACACTATTCTTCCCTCGGTTCTGAAGGACAAGCTGGAGAACTCTGGAGTGGACCATCACCTCACTACCTGGATTTTGGACTACCTCACCGACCGACCACAGTACGTGAGGACTCAGGGCTGTGTGTCGGACAGGGTCGTCTGCAGTACGGGGGCCCCACAGGGAATGGTTCTGGCTCCGTTCCTCTTCACCATCTACACTGCAGACTTCTCCCACAACTCCACCCAGTGCTTCCTGCAGAAGTTCTCTGATGACTCTGCAATAGTCGGCCTCATCACTGATGGGGACGACAAGGAGTACAGAGGACTGACTCAGGACTTTGTGGACTGGTGCCAGCTGAACTACCTCCAGATCAATGCCAGTAAAACCAAGGAGCTGGTGGTAGACTTCCGCAGGCACAAGCATCCTCCACTGCAACCACTGAGCATCCAAGGTATGGACATCAAGGCTGTGGACAGCTACAGGTACCTTGGTGTTCATCTGAACAACAAACTGGACTGGACTCATAACTCAGACGCCCTCTACAGGAAAGGGCAGAGCAGGCTGTACCTGCTGCAGAGACTCAGGTCGTTTGGAGTGGAGGGCCCACTCCTGAAGACCTTCTATGACTCTGTGGTGGCCTCAGCCATTTTTTATGGTGTGGTCTGCTGGGGAGGCAGCATCTCTGCTGGGGACAGGAAGAGACTGAACAGGCTGATCCGAAGGGCCAGCTCTGTTCTGGGAGGCCCTCTGGACCCAGTGGAGGTGGTGAGTGACAGGAGAATGGCGGCTAAGCTGTCATCCCTGATGGACAACATCTCCCACCCCATGCATGAGACTGTGAAGGCACTGAGCAGCTCCTTCAGTGGGAGACTGCGGCACCCACGGTGTGGGACGGAGAGATTTCGCAGGTCTTTCCTCCCCACTGCTGTCAGACTCTACAATAAAGACTTTTGCAGCTGATCAAACACACAAACCCACACATGTGCAATAAGACTGCTATATGTGCAATTCTTCTTCTGACGAAGTTGTGTTTTTGTATTTTCCTACTCAGTTGTATACAGTATTTGTATTTCTATTTTATTCTATTGTATATATTATTCTATTCTATTTTATTCTATTGTACATAGTATTTTATTTTATTTTATTTTATTTTATTGCATTCCAGTGTTTTCTAATTTCTGCTACATAACTTTGCACTTTTGCTGTAACAAAACAAATTTCCCACCTGTGGGACTAATAAAGGCCATCTTATCTTATCTTATCTTAATAGAAACGAAGGGTACAAAAGATCTTAATAATGTAATAATTATCCAAATCCTTGGATTCAAATCCACAAACCTGAGATTGATAACCCAGTATTTCAAACATTGCAGGATTAGATAGAAATGATCCTGATCCTCTTTGCATTTGCATTTAGTATCTACAAAATCTGCATGTTATTTATTTAAAATTTTATTTTTTGATATCATCAATTACTCTTAATGTGTGTGAAAGATTGATGAAACTGAACATTTCTTCAAAACAATGTTGAAACTTTGGTTTACAAATTTAAATCTTAATATGGAAGAAATGATTGAAGCCACCATTTGAACAAGGTTACTACACGTGGCCCTTTTGCATTTCATTTTAAAACTGGAAATTAGATTTTAAACAGTAACCTATGATATTTACTCAATATAATGCAGTTTTTTCTGAGGTTTTGGTAAAATATGTCAGTAACAACAATTCATCCTGAAATTCATATTCCTAGAACACAAGATCAATCTAAAATCCACCTTTTTGAGGTGGAATCATTTTAACCATGCTTTAAAGGATCAAAATAATCCAGATTTGGGTCTGTGTTTTTGAAATCCACACCAGGAAGTAATATTCTACTAATAGCAAAGGATTGTATTTGCAAATTCCGGATTTGAATCTTCAAGATAAAATCTGCTTTTAAATACCCAAAACCAGATCCAATTTAGAAAAAATCCAATCCATCAGGGTTAATCCAGGTGGATTATTTTTAAAATACTGGACGTGTATGTAAAAAAAAAAAATCCATTCCCTGAACCAAGGTCATGTTGTACCTGGTGCAGTACTTTCCCTATCTCCTCATCTTTCACATCTTCTATAGTGGCGCTGAAAGATGGATCTCCTATCATGCGGTTGACCAGGTTCTTTGAGAGGAAATGTGGTGCTGGTCCTCCATTTACAATAGATACAGCTATCATCTTTCCTGCTAAGAAATACTCATCTTCCATGGCAGCTGTTACACAGGGCACAACATTTTCAAGGTAGATCTCAATCTAATATGTGTTAATGACAAATAAGTTAAAAGCGAAAATACATAAGAGGGATCCACCTCTTGAGTTATATACAAGATAACGATGATCTGGAGGTCCATCAGAGATGGGGCGATTTCTCAGATGGCTCATAAGAAGCGTCAGGAATTCACGTCTTGGGCCACCCATATCCAAACCTTCTTCAAAGCAGCCAGCATCATCATTAAACTTGATAAACAAGTCGTTGTTGTCAGAGTACGTGCTCCGTCGAAGTCCTCAAATAGCTCCATCCCATACATCCGACCTCGATATATTGAATCTACTGACTTTCTTGTGGTCAATTGCCAGCACCAAATCAGCAATAATTTCAGGTGCCTGCACATCTGTGTCTCTAAAAGAAAAATAAACATATTAAAAACAAACTGTATATACACATCATTACTCAATGATCATATTTTGCATGAAATTATTATATACAGAACCAAATGGAAGTTAATTTGATATAAATGCCTAAATTACTAGCTCAGGTTCTTCCGGGGGCAGATCTTTGGTTTTACAAGGTGCAACATCCTCATCCTCAATCACAATTGGTTCGAACAACTCTGTGTAGTTTCTGTGGAGCAAAAACATTATGTATACAGTATATATGCAATAACAATAATGACTAAGCACATAGTTCCAGCTTTGCAAAAATATAAAATTCGACATTTCTGTCAAGAGTGAAATGTAAAGGTTTAAAATACATTCATAAAAATGTATATCATGTCTATTATGTTGTGAAACATAATAATGTTGTTGTTGTGTCTCATGGACTCATGAGACACAACACACCTGTAGCATGAGTTCTTAACAGCGACACATTCACTACTGCTGCCTGGTTCATCCAGATCTATAACCTGAAAATGAATAAAAAATGAATGACAAAAAAACAGTTAAATGTATTTTAATATTACAGGGCAGATGTTAAATGACTTGTAGTTGTTTAGTGCTTTACTCAGTGCATTACTCAGGTCCTACGAACCCCAAACCGCTTCTCTCTCTCATACACACACACTGTGTAGCTGTGGCTACAATGTAGCTTGTCATCACCATTATGTGAATATGTGTTTTTGGGTGAAAGACTGAATAATGTGTGAAGAGCTTTTGGGTCTTATGGCTTTGATAAAATGCTATACAAGTAATAAAAATAGTTAATTACCTTTAGTGCTTCATTCGTTTGAACACAATCCCCAGCACAATTTCTTAAAGGACAAAGAAAAGCATTTAACTTTCTTGACCATAAAAAAATATGTTGACACTTTAAAACGAAACAAACATCTAAATAGCAAACAAGCAATGCAAGAACTGAATAAGTGTACATCTCAATCATAAATAGTGTATGCAAATACTGTAAAAGAAACAACATGTTCTGAAAATATCCCTTACTCATTTTCTGCAACTTTTGGTAAAGGACTGCTTTCATCCTGTGGTTCCCATGGCTGAAATAAACACGCACATTCAAATAGAGAGGAGCTAAGTTAAAATAGTAGGGAAAAGGATTAATAAAATTAAAAGATCAATGAAATGTGTTTTGAATTCTACTTACCAGCAAGCTCAAACTCAGTGGAACGTCTAACAACAACCTCTGAGTCAGAGTCAGACATTTCAGCAGCTACAAAACAGGAAAACAAAGTAAGTCTACTGAATTGTTACTAAGTTATAAATTAAGACTCACTCAATATAACCTAATATAACCTGGCATGTGGCAGATCTACGTTTAGCACTGCTCTGTGTCGAGTCGGGGATACACATAGATCTGCAACTGCTACAATAAAAAAGTGTCTGAAAAGGGGAGGGGCCATCTGGCATGTTATTTTGAGCTGATTGTGGGATGCGCCAGCAAATGCCTGCCTACCACGATTTGTCTTTTGCCAATCACAGTAAATAATTTGCTAAACCCAGTCAGGAGAAAAGCACACAAATTGTTAACATCAGAAAATGCACGGATAAATTACCTTTACTCCATCCATCCATCTTCATCCGCTTTATCCGAGGCCGGGTCGCGGGGGCAGTAGCCTAAGCAGGGAAGCCCAGACCTCCCTCTCCCCAGCCACCTCCTCCAGCTTATCCGGGGGAACACCAAGGCGCTCCCAGGCCAGCCGAGAGATGTAATCTCTCCAGCGTGTCCTGGGTCTGCCCCGGGGCCTCCTCCCGGTGGGACATGCCCGGAACACCTCACCCAGGAGGCGCCCAGGAGGCATCCTTGTCAGATGCCCGAACCACCTCAACTGGCTCCTTTCGATGTGGAGGAGCAGCGGCTCTACTCTGAGCCCCTCCCGGATGGCTGAACCTCTCACCCTATCTCTAAGGGAGAGGTCAGCCACCCTTCGGAGGAAGCTCATTTCTGCCGCTTGTATCTGCGATCTCGTTCTTTCGGTCACTACCCAGTGACCGTAGTGGGTAGTGAATTACCTTTGCTCATTTTTCAAAAAACAAATTGTCTCTGGTTGTCTTAAAACAGATTTAATAGCCACTTCTACAAGTGCGTCCACCAGCACAGCCATGTTTGTTTTGCTTAGGCACATGCTGCTATTGTCATACCTGAGCACCCACCAATGTGCCCACCCAGAAGCACAATGCTAACAAACGATTGGTCCACACCAACATTGGAGTCTAGGCAGACAGTTTATTTGGAGCCGCACAAGATGGATTTTCATGGGTTTTGAAAACTACAAATCTCCAAAGTTAATAATGGATGAATGCAAAAATAATAGAGAGCATAGATGAAATCTGACTCAGGTACAAAAATTTCCGGATTTAATGTTTCTTGGAAGTAGATAAAACTGTAAGTTTGTTTTTTTAATGCCGTCTAGACCTTATTTTTGGCAGGCATTACGTTATGCAGATAATGCATTTTTAGAGGCTGCACTTCAGTTGCACTATGAGCTCCAATTATATAGATATACGCTGTTTGCAAATGGATATAAACTTTGCCCAAAGGACTAAAAGTGGCTCCAAACTTGCCTGGGTGAGTAAATGTATATTAAAAATTAGATCCAGGTTGAAAAAGAAAAACTAAACTTCCTCACCCCATTAATTTATGTATAATATTGACTTGGGTGCTTAATGGTAGCAAAATGAAATTCCTATTTAAAACTTTACAACTATTAAAAATAATACAATGTATGTTTAAATCCACAAAAAACACTGCCAACCTACCTTCTTCAAAGTCGCTTTTTATACAGATGAAAAGTGTAATCCTTTGATAAGGCTTGCCAATTTCAGCCTTATAAGCCCCAAGAGTAAATGGACTGTTGGTCCCAGGGATATTAATCACCTCTGTGCCATCAGGATACAAGAGGAGGAATGGTCCATCTCTCAAGTCTTTGTTAAAGTCCCTCATTTTTTTAACAGCTTCACTGAGGAGACTTGTGGCAGAGCTGTCAGGGTCAATTCTTAGCGCAACATTTTTTCCACGATATGGCCTCAAACCATCTTTCTTAATGGATATCAAGCCAATATTTATCTGTAAGGAAAAACATAGGGATGATGAGAAGCTAAGATTAATCAAAGCTGCATTATGCAAACAATAACCTATAATATACACATTTACATATGAACAGTTAGAACTAGCTTCGTAGTAATAAACCCAATAGCAAATAACACAATAAAAGTTAGTGGTTTCACAAAAATGTTACTGAGTTGCAGACTGAAATACTCTTAAATAGCTAGCCTAGTTAGCACTTGCGGAGTGGCAATTTATTCAGTTTTTCCGTCAGATTGTGTTTCCCCGTCACGATCTGTTTCCCCTATGTGACGGGTGTTAAAACACATGTCATATAGCGTTTCCCCTGATTATTACAGGGGGAACAGTATGTGACAGGTGTAAAGACACCTATCAAGGAGCCAGTGTTTCCCCAGAATATTATAGAGAGAATGTTTCTCTCTAGTAATTTGTACATTGTAATCAGATCATGCCATTTTATTTTGATTAACTGCACAGTGCTTTGCCCCTCCCCCAATATTCATACATGTTTCTTAATTATGCTTTAATGTTTTCTCGTGTGAATGAACATCCGTGCTAATTTTAACTCCACTTTATTTTCCCCCTTTTTTGCAAAGAAATAAACAGATTATCTTATTCTACAAAATGGTTTTTTTAAATGCTTGGCATCATTATTATTTGTTTATTGTTAAATCTGTCTGCCTGTCGTCATGTACACAATACTATCGATCCACCACCCCTTATTTTGGATTGAGGACTGAGGACCGTAGCAGAGGTAATAGTGGTGAAATGCTGTGCGAAAACAGGAATTTTGACCTTCCACGGGTGCCGTTGCTCCCATGTGTACGAGCAGAGAGCTGTGAGTACAGTTCGGGAGCGAGCTTGTAGCGAGGACGCGCGATTTTTGCCGCGTGAGCAACGCGGAGAGGCAGGGGAAACAGATCGTGACGGTGAAACACTATCTGACGGAACACCGTCAATTCGTAGTAATGCACATCATTTAACATTCTGTATTGGTAACAGCGTCAAAACGATGGAAACTGTAGTTAGTTAAATTATTCCATTACTAATAAAAGAATTGCGTTACCTAAAACCCTAAAACCTTTCAATTAACAGCTATTAGCGACAAAAGTGCTAGCGACAAAAGTACTACCGTCAGTAAGCTCATATGTCCATGAGCAACAGAAGCCTTGGAATTTGATTTTAATTCACTGGATGGTTGTAGAGGGTCTGTGATAGAGTCTTGAAGTCTTTTGCCACAGCCGCTGCAAAAGTTTGGTGACTGCTCTACCAACTTTTTTCCACAACTTGGACAAAACATGTTGACTGCTTTTTCTCATAACCACGTTCGGCAGAACAACTTCCGGTTCAAAAGGCTACCGGATCCATCATCCAATCAGTGATGCCTGTTGTTGCAGCATTGGTACCTACCTCTTCCGGTTTGGTTTTTGTTGTTGCGCTTTTCAATTTGTTTTTGCGCTTTTCAATATGTTGTGCGCTTTGTGATTTGTTTTTGCGTTAAGTGATTTGATGTTGCGCTTTTCAATTTGTTTTTGCGTTAAGTGATTTGTTGTGCGTTTTGTGATTTGTTTTTGCGTTAAGTGATTTGTTGTTGCGCTTTTCAATTTGTTTTTGCGCTTTTCAATTTGTTGTGCGTTTTGTGATTTGTTTTTGTGGTTTGCACTTCAGGGCCACCGTAGAAAACTGACTGTTTAAGTGGAAAATTGTAAAGGAGTCTGAAAAAACCACAAAAAGAAACATATACACAATCACACACACAAATAGAAAATGCATTAACCTTAGAATAAAAAAGAGCTCATGAAGATCAGATAGCATGTTGAGCATATGAGTCTGTTTATCATCTTGTCCAACTCGCTTAGTGTGTAGTAGTTTTTAGAAAAGAAACTTAGAATTCAGTGATGATGGTGTGCAAGTTGTGTGGCGTTTAGCAAGATTTTCTGTGTACTGAGCAGGTGAAATTATGTTAAGTTGACCTGAGAGTGTCAGGACCCTGAAGAACTTGTGGCAAAATGTTCTGTGTTTAAGATTGTTGAGGTTGTTGTTGTAGTGATGGGTTACTTCTATCGGTTAGATTTGTGTTGTTTTCTTATTTTAATAGAGGGAGTTTTTATGGACGTGTCTAGAATTGGGCCCATTATTTTTGTAACAGTGCACTTAGAGAAAACCTGTCAGGTGATTTTGTTTTGCGCTTTGATGAGCAAATAATCAGCTCTCTTTTTTTCTCATTTTTGTTCTAAGCAGGCCTGCAACAGTGAATAACAGCGCTGAAAATTCCCGGGAGAACAAACTTAAGGTGACCTTTTCCAGATTACAATGGGCGGAGGAGAAGGCTAAGTCTCTGTCTAAAAGGATTGCCGTGAGCCAATCCCATTCAAAAGCAGAAAGAACTATTTTCCTAAAAAAAACCCAAAATAAAACAAATGAATGAGCTCATGTTGCTGAGAGTGAAGACTCTGATTATTTGCGAGGGAGTCTCCACTATCAGCAATACCTGGTGTGAATGCGTGTGAATGGATGTGTGTAAATGGACGGTGACTGGACGGACGAGGACCGACTGGACACTGAGATAAAGACTGGACTAAGGTTAAACACAGGACTGATAACTGTTCTGTTTTAAGTTTCCTTTCTTATAACACAGATTGGATCATAAGTGAGGAAAACTCAGTATGAAATGTGAAGTTGAGGCTAACATACAGGTTTTGTTTTGAGGAAGTTCCAAGGATGCAGGCTGTCGATGGAGCCAAGAAAAGATTTGACATGATGATTAAATTGATTTCATTCCTTAAACACAGGTTTGCAGGGCCAGAGCAGATATACCTGAGAGGAGGATGGCTGAGGTGTGAAATGATATGACTAACCTTTTTCTTTAATTTCCTAAGCTCGAGTGAAGGATTTTGAGTTTGTAACACATAAGATGTGTTACAAAAGGGGGGATTTAAAGGATTTAAGGTTTAATTTGAAATGGGTTTTAGGATTACTTGATGACGTTTGGGGTTTTTTGATAATTTAGATATGGTAAAACAGAGGCAGAAATGGTTATTTTCATGTTCTTTTTGATTTCTAGAATAAGAGGTTATAATTTAGGCTTACACATACAGATATGTCAAAGGAAAATCGTGTATATGTGATCAGCTACATGAAATGTATTCTTTTAGGATCACTAACCAAATGTCTACGTGACTTTTCACCTAATAACTTTTGTGACGATAAACTTATTTACCAACTAGCAGCTTCCTCTTTTCTAGAACATACAGACTTAGAAAAGGGGAACCTCAGCTACGGTGTGATTTAAAGAAATCCCCTGTCAAGATATTACATAGATTTATTTCTAGGGTCTATTTCTAGACCGAACGGAACCAACCAGAGAAAGGAGAAGAACAGAGCACAAAGACACCTAGTTGTTTACATTGCAAAGAAGATCAAAAGCTTGTTAGACATAGGTTATAATGGGAGCATAAAAGTGATGAGAGGGACTTTACATAACATAAAAATCCTGCAACAATTCGTAAATTGCCCAAACACAGTGTTCAGACCGGATATGCGCTACCCGTTAAAGGGGGCGAAGAAATCAGGCCTAAGTTTTAAAGATGAAATGGGTTAACTCGATAGAGGATGTTTCCAAAGGTTGAGAAAATAATGTAGGACCTTTTACCAGGAGAAAGCTAATTGTATCTTTTACACTTTACAGTGTGCACTGAGGGAAGTCAGGAATAGTTTAAACTAGGATTGAAGAAAAAATTAAACTGGGTGAAAAGGGGGTGTAGCAAGTAGATTTAGGGCAGCTCACAGCCCGGCGTAAACGCAAGGTGCTGTCACACAGCTTAAGTTATTTGCCGGAGGTTTCTTCCTGTTAAAAAGGGAGTTTTTCCTTCCCACTGTTGCCAAACTGCATGCTCAATAGGGGGTCACATGATTGTTGGGTTTTTCTCTGTATCTATGAAGCGCCTTGAGGCAACTTTTGTTGTGATTTGGCGCTATATAAATAAAATTCAATTGGATTGGATTGAAGTAAACTTAAATGTGATAAATTAGGAATTAGCTCGTTTCTCAAGTGAGAAATGAAAAAAGGGGACTGTTAGGAATAAAAGAAATATTTTTAATGTGTATCTGCTCATTATCTTGTTTTATGTACTTTAATAATGAAGGCTTGTAGAGCAAGGCCACCTTTGACTCACAAACAAGTGCTCAGCCGGACTGAAAAACAGGAAGTTTTAGTGCACAAGGCATATTAATAAATCAAGAGACAGAAAAGAGGAATTTTCCATATAAGCAATGTTTGAGACTGTGTGACATGTAAAGTACCGAAATAACACCATATAAGTCACAGCTGATGATTCTAATGTTAGAGAGCTCTTGCAACTGGCGTCTGAGCTGTGCAGAGGTCTCTCTCTTCCGGAAGATGATTGAATAAAGAAAGACAGGTACTTATGTAGGTCAGCATAAGGTTGAGTCCAACAGAAGCAAGGCACCCTACATGCACACAGCATGCAGCAGGGGTTGCCAAAATAATACAGAGAACAGCACATGTAGTGAGAGAACACCCACTAAAAGTTTAAACACAGTGTGGTGGCATATGTGAACTTGCAAGCGTTCACTATGACATCATTAGCACAACAGAGACTGAGTAAAGTTTTAGATGCTCCAAATCTGACATTTACACATGAAGGAATCAATATGGCAGATTTAATGGGATCAGGAGAACCTCATGATTGTGCTAAGAAAGCAGAAGTTGAAGGGAAAGTCAGGGAAGATTTAAAAGCAGAACCTATTCCTGGAGCTGAGGATTGGTTCACAGATGGCTGCTGTCATCATGATGAAGAAGGATCGAAAGCAGGCTATGCTATAGTCTGCAAACAAGGAACTGAATTTGAGCCCACGTGGAACTCCAGCGGTGGAAGGAGCCACGCTGGACGGGTCCTTACGAGGTCATTGCCAGAACAACTACAGCAGTTCAACGAAAAGGGAAAGGCGATACCTGGTATCATTGGTCACGGTGTGCGCTAGCACATGAGAGTTTGGTAGAGGAAAACTCCTCTACACCCAACACAGGTGGCAACGAGCAGAGGCAGAATAAATCCTCTCACCTGTGCAACGGGCCAACCAGTAGTCCACCTGGGAGGCCGAAGAAAGAAGAAGAGCAGCGCAGAAGGTCGCCACGCCAGCAGAAAGGAGCGGTGACCAGTTGAGAACTCCAAAAAAGCAGGGGAGTTTCATTCCAGAACACAAAGTTTATACAACATGATGCAAACACACGAGTCAGAGACACGTAATGAGTAAAACTGATTAGAATGTTCCTTACAACTACATGTCTATTGTATGCAATGATATTAACTATGGCTGTGTTGTTTATTGTCTATATTTTGCAGGGCACTCTGGACCCCTTGTCTGAACACGGAGGCCAGTCCACCACAGCACTTCCTGAGACTGTAGTTGCTAAAACAGGATCGGTAAAAAGACAACAGCGCGAGGTGTCAGGTAAAGGTGATGAGTGTCTCAGCATGAATAATGGCATAGAGTTGAATTATGTTAAAGGGTCTACCAGCGCATTCACGTTTGATTTGTGTGACGTCATTAAGTGTACAGGAGCTAGTAGTAGCTGGAGAGCGTATGATGTATGGGTCTGCAATCACCCCATGATATGCTTCTGTAAGGCTGTTTGGGGCCCCTCATGGGGCAAACACGTTTACACACGTAAGAGACATATTTTGGCCAAAAGAGGGACCCAGGGTACACATGCTTATGATCCTCGCCTGAACTTACCGACTTGGATAGACTCCATAGGAGTGCCCAGGGGAGTTCCAGACGAGTACAAGCTGGTAAATCCGGTAGCTGCAGGATTTGAAAGTATATTCCTTTGGGTAACACCTAATAAGAATGTTGATCGCATTAACTATGTTCATTATAACTTGCTGAGACTCTCTAACCTAACCAGGGACGCTATGGTGGGGTTTATAGAACAATTGGGTCCGAGTTCGCCGATGGGCGTGCAGAATCGAATGGCCCTTGACATGTTGTTGGCAGAGAAGGGAGGCGTGTGCGCCATGTTCGGAGACATGTGCTGCACCTTTATTCCCAATAATACTGCCCCAGATGGCTCAGTAACCCAGGATCTGGAGGGCCTGAAAACTTTGTCTAAAACCACGCATGAGCACTCAGGTATCGAAAACCCGCTGGAGTCCTGGAGGACATCCGTGTTTGGACAATGGAAAGGTGTGGCTATGTCAGCGATGTTTTCCTTGGCTGTACTGTTGGGAATACTGGTCATCGTTGGTTGTTGTATCATTCCTTGTGTCAGAGGATTGTTGGTAAAGGTAATGGCGAGGGTTGCGAACCCTGACTGGGTTGAGGTCATCTACCAGATGAACTTAGAACCCATAGAGTGGGGCAGGGACTGATACAACACGAAGTGTGGTGACATTCCTTGTTGGAATGTCAAAAGAGGGAATGTTGCGGTTCAGAGATTCTTTTATTGCTGCCATATAATCTGCCTTATGATAAATGCATTAATAACATGTTTTACAGTATTATTTTATCAGTAATATTTCTTACAGGGTTTATATTGCATCGAATATGTATGTCATCACATTCATTCTATTCACAGGTAGAGTTCATTTTATACACATTGCATATCTATGTTGATTTGGAGTTGATGTTCCATCCAAGAGGGTTTAAAGCTTCACTGGTGAGAGTGTCCAGGTGATACATGTTGAGGGAAGATGAGAACATAGCAGGTTAATTGCATGCATGCTTACAATACACATCAAATCTAGCAGCAGGCCTGAGCAAAGGCCTAAGTGTCTTCTGCTTCTTTTTGAGACCTGCGCCAATTCCTTCTACTTAGTGATTGATGACGAGGGTCAATTATTAGCCCTTAGAGACCCTGAAGCTTGAAGTTTATTACCTTAAAAGGCAAGTGTTATAGAAAAGAGAAGTTACATGTCTATTTATAGTTATTAGAGATGTACAAGATGTACCCTTGTCTGTAAGCAATGACTGTACACAGTGTATTTTTGACGTGTATTGACGTGTATGTGGAGGTGTGATCCTCACTGCTATAAAACCCGCATCCATTGTATTTTTGTCAGAGGAAGACATATGCTGATGTTTCCTCTCCGGTGTTAATAAACTCATCGTTTGATTGCACTTTTCTGGACCCTCCGTTGTTTGTTCTTCTGGTCTCCAGTTGATTGATCTCGCTTCACCCACCTCGGCCTCTCCGACCACATCTGCATTATGCTGGTCCCCGCCTACCATCCCCCACTACGACGCTCCAAACCCACACAGAAAACCATCACTGTGTGGCCCAACGACGGAGACTCTGTACTGCAGGACTGGTTTGAATGCACAGACTGGCAGGTCTTCAGTGATGCTGCTGTGTATAAGGAGAAGCTGGATTTGGAGGAGTATACATCTGCTGTCCTTGGCTACATCAGTAAGTGTGCGGAGGATGTTACCACCACCAAGTCTGTGATGTGCTATCCAAACCAGAAACCCTGGCTGAATGCACAAGTCCGTGCGCTGCTGAAAGCCAGGGACGCCGGCTTCAGGTCTGGTGATGCACAGAAACTCAGGAGGGCCACATACGCATGGAAGATTCAGGGTAATTTTTCTTCCCAGGATCCACGCAGTATGTGGAGGGGTATCAAGTGCATCACTGACTACAAAACCAGGGATACACAATGCCCCAGGGACCCTTCTCTGCCTGAGGCTGTCAACGGGTTCTACGCCAGCTTTGAGGACCCTAACACCCCCCCCCCATCAGACTCTCCCCACCACCAGATGAAGAAACCCTCAGTGTGACAGCAGCTGAAGTGAAGAGGACCCTCAAGAGGAAAAGCTGCCGGCCCAGATAACATCCCCGGGCGGGTTTTGAGGAACTACGCTGATCAGCTCTCTGTAGTCCTGACAGACATTTTTAACTCCTCCCTCATCCAGCAGCTGTCCCCACCTGTATGAAGACTGCCACCATCATCCCAGTCCCCAAGAGCTCTGCTGTGACAGGTCTAAATGACTATCTGCCAGTAGCGCTCATGTCGATCGTCACGAAATGCTTTGAGAGGCTGATTATGGCCCACATCAAAGCCACCATCAGCTTCACTTCAGACCCACACCAGTATGCCTACCGAAAGAATCAATCCACAGAAGATGCCATCTCTTCTGTGGTTCACACCACCCTCACCCACCTGGAGCAGAAGAATTCCTACGTCCGTTTGCTCTTTGTGGACTTCTCATCTGCTTTCAACACAATGATCCCACAGACACTTGTTGATAAATTACTGACTCTGGGACTGAGCTCCTCTCTTTGTAACTGGGTTCTGGACTTCCTGATCGCAGTCTGTGAGGATCCACAATGTCTCCTCATCTTCCATAGTCCTCAGCACCGGCTCCCCTCAGGGCTGTGTGTCCCCTCCTGTTCACGCTGCTTACATATGACTCCTCACCCAACCATCCAGGCTGTCATATTGTGAAGTTTGCTGATGACACAGCTGTGGTTGGTAGCATCACAAACAATCGGCTACAGGAAGGAGGTGGAACAGTTAGAGGACTGGTGCAGGAAAAACTCTGCTTAAATGAGAAGAAGGCGAAGGAGATGATTGTGGACTTCAGGAGGGGGAGACACACACACACACCCCTGCATGTCGGAGGATCTGCAGTCGAAGTAGTACCCAGGTACAAGTACCTGGGTATGTACCTAGATAGCAACCTCACCTGGAAAAACAACACTTCCAGTCTGATCAGAAAGGCTCACCAGAGGCTCTACTTCCTGAGGAGGTTGAGGCGTGCAGGAATGGAGAGCTCAGTCCTCATCTCCTTTTACAGATGTGCGGTGGAGAGTGTTCTGTGCTGTGGCATCAACGTGTGGCACGGAAACTGTACTGTGGCAGAGAGGAAAGCTCTACAGAGGGTGGTGAAGGCTGCACAGAGAGTTGTCAGAGGCAGCCTCCCAACCGTCACAGACATATACATCTCCAGATGCAGGAAGAGGGCCACCTGTATCATGACCCAGCACACACACTCTTTGTCCCGCTCCCCTCAGGCAGGAGGGTGAGGAGCATTAAATGTAAAACCACCAGACTGAGAAACAGCTTCATTCCAGAAGCTGTGAGACTTCTCACTGCATAAATGGACAAGAACTGCTATTGTAGCACCTTAATCACTACTGACACTTTCTGACACCGTCACTTTATCAATGATGGTCATCATGCCCTTTGCTGCTAAAATATTTATTTAGTCCTATAGTTATACCTACACTCTATATCCATACTCCATACTAGTACTCAGGTAGTTGCACTCTATCGTATTATCGTATTATTTATCGTATTGTTTAATTACTTGTTATTCTGTTTGTAAAAAAACAACAACAAACAAAACAAAAACAAAAAAACAACTATTTATTTATTAATAATAAAATTCTGTGTCTTCATTATTTTGTTTCTTTGCGCTCCAGGACCGTATGTACATAATTTCACTCCACCTCATGTTAACATGTGATACGAATGACAATAAAGCTCCTTGAATCCTTGAACCTTGTATGTGAGGAGCAGGATTTTGAATTCTGGATTTAACAGGGAGCCAATGAAGGGAAGCCAATACAGGAGAAATATGATCTCTTTCTAGTCCCTGTCAGTACTCTTGCTGCAGCATTATGGATTAACTGAAGGCTTTTCAGGGAGTTTTTAGGACTTCCTGATAATAATGAATTACAGTAGTCCAGTCTGGAAGTAATAAATGCATGAACTAGTTTTTCAGCACCACTCTGACACAGGATTTTTCTAATTTTAGAGATGTTGCACAAATGAAAGAAGGCAGTCTTACATATTTGTTTAAGCACTGAACCCTGTGGAACTCCATAATTAACCTGAGTATATGAAGAAGACTGTATTTACAAGAACAAATTTGAGTCTATCAGATAGATATGATGCAAACCACTGCAGCGCAGTACCTGTAATACCTACAGCATGTTACTCTAATAGGATATTATGGTCGACAGTATTGAACACTGCACTGAGGTCTAGCAGGACAAGCACATAGAAGAGTCCACTGTCAGAGGCCATAAGAAGATCATTTGTAACCTTCACTAAAGCTGTTTCTCTGCTGTGATGGGCTCTGAAACCTGACTGAAACTCTTCAAATAAGCCATTCCTCTGCAGATGATCTGTTAGCTGTTTGACAACTAATCTTTCAAGAATGTTTGATATGAAAGGAAGGTTGGAGATTGGCCTATAATTAGCTAAGACAGCTGGGTCTAGAGATGGCTTTTTAAGTAAAGGTTTAACTACTGCCAGCTTGAAGGCTTGTGGGTGGGGGCCACTAGAGGCTATAAGAGCTTGAGTAACCCTCCACCAGTTTGAGATTTGCTGTGACCCTCTTCATGCATGTCTCCCCATCCGGATGGTTTGTGCTCTTAAAGTGTTGAATTGTATGGAATAAAATAATTGTTGATTGAGCATTTATACACTGAGTATTGTCCTTCCTTCAGCCCAAAGATCGAAAGAATTGGGAAGATTTAACAATTTGGTGCTGTGACCCGGATCTTTGGTGTGCTGAGGAAGGCAGATTTGGCCTGTGGTGAGATCGTGAGGCGAGGCGAACAGAGGACCGGTCCAAATATGAAAAGGTAAGCACAGTCTGTTGTATTATAAATACCAAATGTGCATATTGGGCTTTCCAAATTAATCTGTTCGCTTAGTTACACATATTTTCACATTAAATTTGTCGGTGTCTGGTTACTATTCAATTCAATTCAATTCAATTTTATTTATATAGCGCCAAATCACAACAAAAGTCGCCTCAAGGCGCTTTATATTGTACAGTAGATAGCACAATAATAAATACAGAGAAAAACCCAACAATCATATGACCCCCTATGAGTAAGCACTTTGGCGACAGTGGGAAGGAAAAACTCCCTTTTAACAGGAAGAAACCTCCGGCAGAACCAGGCTCAGGGAGGGGCGGCCATCTGCTGCGACCGGTTGGGGTGAAAGAAGAAAAACAGGATAAAGACATGCTGTGGAAGAGAGACAGAGATTAATAACAGATATGATTCGATGCAGAGAGGTCTGTTAACACATAGTGAGTGAGAAAGGTGACTGGAAGGGAAAAACTCAATGCATCATGGGAATCCCCGGCAGCCTATGTCTATTGCAGCATAACTAAGGGAGGATTCAGGGTCACCTGGTCCAGCCCTAACTAAATGCTTTAGCAAAAAGGAAAGTTTTAAGCCTAATCTTAAAAGTAGAGATAGTGTCTGTCTCCCGAATCCAAACTGGAAGCTGGTTCCACAGAAGAGGGGCCTGAAAACTGAAGGCTCTGCCTCCCATTCTACTTTTAAATACTCTAGGAACAACAAGTAAGCCTGCAGAGCGAGAGCGAAGTGCTCTAATGGGGTGATATGGTACTACAAGGTCATTAAGATAAGATGGGGCCTGATTATTTAAGACCTTGTATGTGAGGAGCAGGATTTTGAATTCAATTCTGGATTTAACAGGAAGCCAATGAAGGGAAGCCAAAACAGGAGAAATATGCTCTCTCTTTCTAGTCCCTGTCAGTACCCTTGCTGCAGCATTTTGGATCAGCTGAAGGCTTTTCAGCGAGTTTTTAGGACATCCTGATAATAAAGAATTACAGTAGTCCAGCCTGGAAGTAATAAATGCATGAACTAGTTTTTCAGCGTCACTCTGAGACAGGATATTTCTAATTTTAGAGATGTTGCGCAAATGGAAGAAAGCAGTCTTACATATTTGTTTAATATGTGCGTTGAAGGACATGTCCTGGTCAAAAATGACTCCAAGGTTCCTCACAGCATTACTGGAGGCCAAGGTAATGCCATCCAGAGTAAGAATCTGGTTAGATACCATATTTCTAAGATTTTCAGGGCCGAGTACAATAACCTCAGTTTTATCTGAATTAAGAAGCAGAAAGTTAGCGGCCATCCAGGTCTTTATGTCTTTAAGACATTCCTGCAGTTTAACTAATTGGTGTGTGTTACCTGGCTTCATGGATAGATAGAGCTGCGTGTCATCTGCATAGCAGTGAAAATTTATGCTATGTCTTCTAATGATGCTGCCTAAGGGAAGCATGTACAATGTAAATAGAATTGGTCCTAGCACTGAACCCTGTGGAACACCATAATTGACCTTAGTGTGTGAAGAGGACTCTCCATTTACTTGAACAAATTGGAGTCTATTAGATAGATATGATACAAACCACTGCAGTGCAGTACCTGTAATACCTACAGCATGTTCTAATCGCTCTAATAGGATATTATGGTCAACAGTATCGAACGCAGCACTGAGGTCTAGCAGGACAAGCACAGAGATGAGTCCACTGTCAGAGGCCATAAGAAGATCATTTGTAACCTTCACTAAAGCTGTTTCTGTGCTGTGATGAGCTCTGAAACCTGACTGAAACTCTTCAAATAAGCCATTCCTCTGCAGATGATCTGTTAGCTGTTTGACAACTACTCTTTCAAGGATTTTTGATATGAAAGGAAGGTTGGAGATTGGCCTATAATTAGCTAAGACAGCTGGGTCTAGAGATGGCTTTTTAAGTGAAGGTTTAACTACAGCCACCTTGAAGGCCTGTGGTACATAGCCGATTATTAGAGATAGGTTGATCATATTTAAGATCGAAGAATTAATTAATGGCAGGACTTCTTTGAGCAGTTTTGTAGGAATGGGGTCTAAAAGACACGTTGATGGTTTGGAGGAATTAATTATTGAAGTTAACTCAGAAAGATCAATTGGAGAAAAAGAGTTTAACTTAACATCGATGGTACTAAAAGTAGCTGTAGATAATATTACATCTGTGGGATGATTATTGGTAATTTTTTCTCTAATGATAAAAATTTTATTTGTGAAGAAGTTCATGAAGTCATTACTAGTTAACGTTAAAGGGATGGTTGGCTCAGTAGAGCTCTGACTTTTTGTCAGCCTGGCTACAGTGCTGAAGAGAAACCTGGGGTTGTTCTTATTTTCTTCAATCAGTGACGAATAGTAAGATGTTCTGGCTTTGCGGAGGGCTTTCTTATAAAGCAGCAAACTATTTCTCCAAGCTAAATGATGATCCTCTAAATTTGTGACACGCCATTTCCTCTCCAGCTTACGAGTTATCTGCTTTAGGCTACGTGTTTGAGAATTATACCACGGAGTCAGGTACTTCGGATTTGAGGCCTTAGTTTTCACAGGAGCTACAGTATCCAGAGTCGTACGTAGTGAGGAGGTAAAATTATTAACAAGATAATCGACCTCTGTTGGAGTAGCGTTCAGATAGCTGCTCTGCTCTGTGTTGGTACAGGGCATTGAAGATGATAACAGTGGGTGGATTATATTCTTAAACTTAGTTACAGCACTTTCAGAAAGACATCTACTTTGATAAAGTCTACTCTCCATTGCTGTGTAATCAATTATTGTAAATGTAAATGTTATCAGGAAATGATCAGACAGCAGAGGGTTTTCAGGAAACACTGTTAAATGTTCAGTTTCTATGCCATAAGTTAAAACAAGATCTAGAGTGTGATTAAAGTGGTGGGTGGGTTCTTTTACATTTTGAGAGAAGCCAATTGAGTCTAATAACAGATTAAATGCGATGTTGAGGCTGTCATTTTTAGCATCTACATGGATGTTAAAATCACCCACAATAATTATTTTATCTGAGCTGAGCACTAAATCAGATAAAAAGTCTGAGAAATCAGAGAGAAACTCTGTGTAAGGCCCAGGTGGACGATAGATGATAACAAGTAAGACTGGTTTCTGAGTTTTACAGCTGGGGTGGACGAGGCTAAGCATCAGGCTTTCAAATGAATTGAAAGTCTGTCTTGGTCTTTCGTTAATTAATAGACTGGTGTGAAAAATTGCTGCCACACCGCCCCTCGGCCTGTGCTTCGGGATTTCTGGTAGTTAGAATGACTCGAGGGTGTTGATTCATTTAAACTAACATACTCATCCTGGTGCAACCAGGTTTCTGTAAGGCAGAGTAAATCGATTTGTTGATCAATTATTAAGTCATGTACTAACAGAGACTTTGAGGAGCGAGACCTAATATTTAATAATCCACATTTCACTGTTTTACTCTTTGGTTCAGATGTGGATACTGTATTGTTCTTTCTTTGTGATTTTTTATGTTTAAGTTGTTTATTGCTGGTTTTTAGTTTGTTTTTTGTCTTTTTGGGAGCTGACACAGTCTCAATGGAGATGGGTTTTTGGGGGGGTAGCAGGAGGAGAGAAGCTGCAGAGAGGCGTGTAAGACTGCAACTCTGCTTCCTGGTCCCAACTCTGGATAGTCATATTTTGGGGGGTTTAATAAATTGGTCCATATTTCTAGAAATGAGAGCTGCTCCATCCAAAGTGGGATGGATGCCGTCTCTCCTAACAAGACCAGGTTTCCTCCAGAAGGTTTGCCAATTATCTATGAAGCCCACATCGTTTCTGGGACACCACTCAGACAGCCAGCAATTTAAGGAGAACATGCGGCTAAACATGTCACTCCTAACATCATAAGTCGGCGCGAGATACTAACATCATAAGTTGAGGCTGAATTCCAGTGTGTCATAGGAAATCCCTCTAGCAAGAAACTAACAACATACTACGTTGAGACTAGAGTTGCAGCCCACGTTACCTTCCACATTTAACTTTGTCTATGACTGGCTTCTGTTGCAAGAAACGGGGAAAACTTCTAAGACGCGGCCAAAGTTTAGTATATGAAATAGAGGTGAAATAGAGGCTGGCTTGTGGTGCGCTTGCATTTCGAAGGTGAGCTCAGAGGTTTCTGTGTGTGTTTTTGCATGTGAGACGCGCTTTCTGTGTGTTACATTGTGTGAAATATGAACATGGTGACAGTGACGGTTAATGTGTGAATTGGAGGGCACTAAAGCGGAGACACATTTTAGGATCTAAGGTTGACGCCTAGTGGACCTGTGGAAATTAATTTTGCCCTGGGGTTGGCTCCCCCACCGTACTTTGGACGCAGGGTATGGACCAGCGGCGTCTGGAGGTCCAGGTTTATAACCTGAGAGCTGAGGGCCCTCAAATGATAACAGAATAACACTGAAACGGCGGTGTAATCACGGGTTTACATTTATTCTGCACTAGAACGAGACACATTTTGCGATTAAAGTTTGAGTTCTGTCATACGTAAAAAAGGTTCAGTGGTCGAAATTGTTGATTGCTTTGTGCCTGTCCCCTGACGAGTGTGTAAAAATAAAAAATAGAAACAAAGGAAAAAGAAGAGAGTAAAGAGGGCAATTTGGAGCCACATAGAGATAGAAGGGCATAATTGGGTGTAATACTCTGTGGTGTAAAGAAAAAAGAGGAGTCAAAGCAGTAAGAGGTGAGTAGTGGTGTGAAATATGTTGGGTTTTTAATCTGACGTGGAGAAAGGAGAAATAAAGCGAGAGTGGAGAATTATTGAGAAGCAGAGAGAGGAATGTGTTGTGAAACTGGCGTGCAGTTTGCGCTGTAAAGGTGGGCGTGTTGCCTGCTTGTCTATTTAACAGTGATGAAAATGAATAAATAAATCTCTTAGTGTGTTAATACAGGTAGCTAGGGACCTGGACCAACCGCCCACCACAAGCACAGCGGCCGAAGCAAAATTATAGTAATGGGAACCACACCCAGCAAGAATCAGCAGCTGTGGAACCGACAGCAGCAAGGAGAGAATTAGAGGAGAAACTAAAGCGTTAAGAGTACACATAATTGGGTTGGATTTTGGGCCAACGGACTTGTGGAGGTTGGGAAAGCGTCCGGAGCATCGCAACAAAAGGTGAAACAAAAACACACACAAGCAGAGAAATGTGAGAGAAAGGCACCTTTGAAGGAAACGTCTTGTTTGGAAAAAGAAAAAGCTAAGGCAGAGAGAAGCTTTGCTGGATCTGCAGCTTCACTGAACACACATAAAATTAACCAGCCTACAAACGCACACACACGCAATAAAGAAGCAGCTTAAACTCATGAACACGTGAAGATTTTCCAGCAAGCTTAAAGCAGCGAAAATTAACATACACCTGTTGTTAAATGATGAATTTTATCCATTACTAACAAATAAACTCTCTGGGTTGCAGGACAACTTAACTTCAAAAAGAAAGAGACTGGTATGACCAACCAGTGATGAAACAACAAATTTAGTGGTTAAGAGAGTCAAATTGTGAGATGTTTTCTGCGGATTGAACAACACAAGTGATTACTGAAGGAAGGAAAATTCTCTTTTGTGAGTTTAAACATGATCTTAAGGATTTAAACATGTACCTGTGTTGTCCTGTCAACTTGGTGGGCTATGAGTGATTATATCGTGTGAAAAAACAAAAAAAAAGGGGGAGAGAAGGTTGACCGAGGCTGACCTGGACTCCTGCTCTCCCCTCTACCATCTTTGACTTGACCCTGACCAAACGCTGCAGCAGCAGCTGGACCCACAACAACAACCTGAAAATGTCAACAGTGCTGCAGGAAAAGGATCTCATGCAGCGGAGATGGACAGCATTAAACCTAAGGCCCGTTTCACTACACGGGGGAAATTTCCAGACAGCTTCAGCTGACAGAGCTGTGACGAGACGCCCATTAAGCCCGGATGAAAAGTGAGGCTGAGCAAAAGAATGCTGACCTGGATAACTCTGCCTTAACACTGTGCAGGACAGTGATGGACCAACACGGATGATCGGGCAGCAAAAAGGGCATGCCAGGGACAGGAGGAGCAACTGAGGTCAAAAGGCACCTCAGAATGGACAAAACACAGAAGAACATGCAGGTTTCACCTGCGGCGAGCATGGACACTGGAGAAAGGACTGCCCCAATTGGGGTCAGAACCAGGATGGACAGAACTTTGAACAGCAGCAGCAATGGACACAAACAGACTCAAAAGGAGGAGGGCAGGACCCCAGGGCACGCTTCAGGCCGTGGTTTACCCAAAACGCCAGAACAGGAAAGTGATGAACACACACACACACATCTACACACACGCTGATTCAGCTTGAAGTGAAATACACACATGAACACATGTGCACTCGTTGATAGAGTGAGAAATGACACACACACCTGAATCGAAATGCTGATTCACTGAGAAGTGATCCACACACAAATACACATGCACACACTCGTGCAATGAAGAGTGATGCACACACACACACACACACATGCTGATGCAATAAAGAATGCTTTGCTAACAAATGCTTATGCTGATACGCAAAATGCTGCACACAAACATCCAAATACAGAATCTGTTTCAAGAAGCCATTGATTGTTTATTTGTTAAATGCGTTTTATGTCACCCAGAGGGCATTTATGTAGATGTAAGGAACAAGGTCTAAGATTGTCTGGTTATTAAAAAACAATGTCTGTGCGTGATGTCTGTTTATGGCTGTTTAAGGCCTTGACTGAATTGTTTACTGTGCTTGACACAGCCTGATGAGGAGCAGTGGTACAGAGTGAAAATGATGAACTAATGGTGTAAGTTTTATTTCGGAGCGCCGCATTTTCTGTGGTTGAGATTTAATTCAAGGAGGAACAAAAGGTGCTACGGTACCTGAGGTTCTCATTCCCACACAATATTGTCCCAGGAGGAAGCAAAACTTTCCTGTGAATTTCTGGTTGATTTTTGGGTTTTGCTTAGCACTAGGTTGATTTTATCAGTGAGGTTTCGGGTTGTTTTCTTTCTCTAAGAGAGAGAGAGATGGTTTTATGCTTGGACATGTCTGCAACGGGCCCTAGTATGTGTTATTATATTAGTATTTTACTGGTTACGTCTGTTTTTGCTTTTGTTACAGTGCACTGAGATAAGAGAATCTGAGAGGTGTGATCTACCGGTGGTGATATTTTGTGAGTTCATGATTTATTAATCAGCTCTTTAAACCAGGCCTGAAAGATTGACGATTGAAATTTAAAGTGCTATGAAATCTTCTTACTGAAAACAGTCACAAAGGGTGTTTCTCCATGATTATAATGGGCTTTGGAGAAATTCACTTATATGGGACACTGATCACATGAGATAGTCCTGAGTCTAAAAGGATTGCAGCGAGTCAATCCAGTCCAAAAAACAAGGAATTGTTTTTCCTTTTAAAATGATGACGTCAACTTGATGGTGATGGATACTCGAATAGGTTGCGTGTGAGACTCCATTATCAGCAATATCTGGTATGAATGTGTGTGAATGAATCCATGTGACTGGACTGTGATGGACTGACGATGTAAACTAAAAGTTTTGACTGACTTGATGCTGAGACAAAATCTGCACCGACCTTAGGAGCAGTGAATGTTGAGCAACAATTCACCCAGCCTGCAACAGATGGGCTGATGCTTTGTTTTGGTTTTGTTTTTGCAGGAGGATAACAGAGATCAGAGGGGGAGACTGTAGCTTCACATGAGAGTGTGGAACTGCAGACTTAACCCTTTGGCTGCTAATTTTGAGTTACTGATGTTTGCATTAAGAAAATTGTGTTTTATTAGATGTGTTTTGATTAAGGTATCACATTATATTGTTGGGAATGTCAAATGTTACAGTGGAGAAAAGTTTTGATATCACTCATGACTGGAATATGTTACTATTTACCATAACAGGCCACTGTAAAAAGTCAATTAAATTTTATAGAGGAAATTAGCCAAAACTTTAACAATATCTATGAATAACAGGGGAATGGTAGTCTTGTCACATTCAAAATAGAGTTATATAATAACCAACACTGGGCCACGCGATTTAGGTTCTCACTTGAAATAGTCAGTAATTTAAAAAGCAGAATAGAACCGACAGGGGCATGTGCTAGGATGTGGTACTGCAAAAGAACAAGAGCAAAGTAAAGAAAGAAAAACCTATTGTGCTTAGTTTTGATAAATTCAAATTAAAATGTACCATTACACTCAGAGGATCAATATGAAATCAAAAATATGCAAATGAAGCACATGACTGATAACGGTTCTGTCCTGAGCTTTTTGTTTCCTATAGCACCCACTTGATCACACCACCAGTTTTCACGCTTAAGGAGGGTAATTGCGAATATTCGAGGGAGGAATATCACCAAAAGTGGGAAAGGTAAGCTCCGATGGGGGTGATAACACCATGAATTTCACTTATGGTCAAATTCTTAAAATTTGACACCAAACATAAAATTTCTCCGAAACTTAGAGACAGAAAGGAGTTCTGGATAAACATAATGTAGCAAACCACATAAGGATGGAGCGTTGGAATCTATAATATTGTGAAATAACACGCAATAAAATGTTGACCAAGTTAATTATGTTTATTCTAATGTGCAGACATTGGCTAATCTGACCAGGTAATGCAATAAACAGAACTGTCGGAAAAGTTAGCGTTAAAGTCACCTTTGACAGTCCAGACTAGGATGGCGTTGGACATCCTCAGGGTGGAAAATGGTTGGTGTGACCAAGGTGTGATTGGGCTTGTTGTATGTTTATTTCAAAATGATACAGCTCTGGATGGGCCAGTTACCAGGGCATGGAAAGATGACAGACACTATTAAATGAGGAGAATGAATTTTCTGGGATTGAAGACCCTCTGGGTAAGTGGTTGACTAAAGCATGCATAGAATAAAAGCTATCATTTTGTTATTGATTGGTAATAGATTGATAATTAGCCACATTCACAGCTGTATTGACTTGTTGTAGACATAGTCTACTTCATGTTCAAGCACTCTAATTAACAGATTGGAAATAGTGACATCAAGGGAAAAAACATGCAGTGCCACACTATCAGATGCCAGTGACGGTTGGGCTCAGTGATGAATCAGGTGAGCTGGATTCATGGCTGAATCAAGACATAGATTCCCCTGCTGTGGTCAGTGAGGGAAAACCAGGGGGAGAAAAAAAAAACGGCGTTTTTATATGTGAAGGTCATATTAATACAGGTTTTGTTTCTAGGTAGTTCTGCGGATGCAGGCTCTGGGCGGAGCCAGGTGTTTAACAGATTTAACATAATAACTAAACTGATTTCATTCCCTAACATAGGATGAAAAGACTGGGGCAACATTATTCGAGAGAAGAATTTCTGATGTTTTCTGAGATATGATGCCACAAACCTTTTTTAATTTTCTAGCTCCGGGTGAATTGACACATGGGAGTGTGTCAAAAAGGGGGGAAGTTGAGTTTTAACATCAAACAATGGTTTTATGAACATTTTATTTGTGTGTTTAATAATTTAGATATGGTAAAACTTAAGCTTATAATGACCCAAAAGTTCCCAGACTTGTTCTAGAGGACCAGTGAGAAGCATATATCATTATTTTCATGTTTAAGCATTAATGATTAAAATAAACTGAATAGCGTTTAGAACATAAAATGCCTGTGTTCACGAGAAGCTGAGTATCACACTGGAGAGGAAACCGTGGGATGGCAGGCTGAATGAAACACATGATTTTTGTGAAAAGGGGGGCAAATTCTAGAATTAAAAATGGTTAATTTGTTTTTGATTTCTTTTACTAAACATACACACATTGCGGATGTGCTCATAATGAGTTGGCACTCAGTTTTTTGAAGGTCATAAGCTTCGTTCGGCGTGATGTCCGGATTGATATATTGTAGGTATTGACTTTGAGTGCAGAGGATGCAAACACGCTTACACACACATATGATTAGAATAAGTCTCTGGGTCAGAGAGTCCTGAACATGATATTCTAAACCAAATTTGAATCACTAGAAGAACAATGAATAACAACATTAGATTATCAAGGCTAGGCAGAGAGGTGTTTTGGTTTTTTGCCTTACAGAGAAAGGAACAGACACCAGACGAAGTCACGGAGATACGAGGATCCTTCGCAGCAGAGACAGACACAGAGACTGCCAAGACAGCAAGTGGGGTGAAGTGTCATGGCGTTTGGGGTCCGACTAGTCACCTCAAGAGGATGGATTCCAGGAGCACAGCAATAACCTTGAAGGGGTTGGCAAAAATTCAGGAACACCAGACCAACGAGATTCGAAAGGCTCTTGGTAAAAAGGGGGACACGGCGGTGACCCCAGAATACACAGATCGCTGTTTGAAAATAGGGGCAGAATAATCCCCTGATCTGTGCAACAACTGAAGGGTGGTCTAACCCCTGAGGTCGAAGAAAAAGAGGAGCAGCGAATCACCCAACTGGAAGATACTGGTAGCTGCAGCAATAAAATAAAGGTTAAAAGGTCCTTAGACAGAGGTTCTAGTCTGAGTACTTTTGAAAGGTACAAGGTATCACCAAGATGGGGGTGGGAAACTGGAGCACCAAAATAAATCTGTGGGAGAACTGGAGAGCAATGGGAGTGTCTACTACTACTGATGTTGTTGTAATCATTGTTTTTCTTGCATTTCAACTGCCCAAACACAGAGGTGACATATGGTCCACCCGTTAAAGGGGGACAGAGGGCCTCAGGACTAAGAAGAAGAAATGGACCTTGCAAAAACTGGATTATAAGGTGTAAGTGATCTCTTTAAAAAGAGATCAAAGGAGGAATTGTGAGATTATAATATTATCTATACCCCTAAGTAAAGATTGGGAAATTATTATGTAGTTTTAGTTTGTATTATTCTCCTGAATTAGAACAAGGTGATAACTATTACATTTGTTAAACTGATTTGTATTACATTAGACTGCTGATTTATTGTGAATGGATGATATTGTTTTATGATGCACTATACTGCTGAGTTAAGAAGAGAATATTGTCTGCAGAGAGTCAGGGCCTTGCTGTTCTGATAGCAGAGGCTAACAAACCCTCCTGTGTCAGTGGCAGCTGAACTTCAATCGACCATGGCCTGCAATGGCTTTGCCAAATTCTTCACAGACAAAATCCAAAAGATTAGACAAGCAATTAATACATCAACAGCAGATTCAGGACATGTACTGTGTCCACCAAAAAACAGTTTAAACACCATGAAACAGTTTCACCTTATTAACAGCAAAGACCTGCAGGATATCTTAGGTCAACTGAACTCCTCCTCTTGCTGTTTAGATGTCCTGCCAACAAGTTTTTTCAAAAAGGTCTCAAAGACTATGGAGTCAGACTTGTTACAGATCGTCAACTTTTCTTTAATGTCAGGTGTGTTTCCAGAACCACTAAAAACTGCTGTAATTAAACCTATACTGAAAAAGGACAATCTTGACAAGACACAAGTGAACAACTACTGGCCGATCTCAAATCTCCCATTTTTAAGTAAGATCATTGAAAAAGCAGTTTCTCAACAGCTCAATTACTTCTTAACACAGAATAACTGCTATGATGCCTTCCAGTCAGGTTTTAGACAGAACCACAGCACTGAAACTACTCTGACCAAAGCATTTAATGACATATGTCTAAATACAGACAGTGGAAAAATGTCAGTCTTAGTTTTACTGGATCTCAGTGCAGCATTTGATACGGTTGACCACAACATATTACTCAAACGACTGAAGAACTGGACAGGTCTTTCAGGAACTGTACTAAACTGGTTCAAAACATACTTAGAAAACAGGAAATACTTTGTATCAACAGGTAACTTCACATCTGAGCAGACAAGTATCACATGTGGAGTTCCCCAAGGTTCCATCTTGGGACCTCTTCTGTTTAACATTTACATGCTCCCACTGGCACAGATTATAAAGAACAACAAAATAAACTATCACAGCTATGCAGATGACACACAAATATATATCACAATGTCACCAGGAGACCGAGGCCCTGTACAGGCTCTTGGTAAATGCATTGAGGAAATTAATGGCTGGTTGTGCCACAATTTTCTCCAGCTAAACAAAAACAAAACTGAAGTAATAGTCTTTGGGGCCAAGGAAAAATGATTACAGGTCACCAGAGAACTTCAATCTATACACCTAAAAACCACCAACCAGGCAAGAAATTTGGGTGTAGTGATGGACGCAGACCTAAACTTAGAAAAACACAATAAGATAATAACAAAGTCAGCTTACTATCACCTCAAGAATATTTCAAGGATAAAAGATCTGATGTCTCAACAGGACTGGGAAAACTAGTCCATGCATTCATCTTTAGTAGGCTTGATTACTGTACCAGCATCTTTACAGGTCTACCTAAAAAATCAGTCAGACAACTACAGCTCATTCAGAACTCTGCTGCTCGAATCCTCACTAAGACCAAAAAACCGGACCACATCAGTCCAGCTCTGAGGTCTTTACAGTGGCTGCCTGTCCGTCAGAGGATAGACTTTAAAGTTCTGATGCTGGTCTATAAAGTTCTGAATGGTTTAGGACCAAAATACATCAGTGACCTCGTGACCCAGTATGAACCTTCCAGATCCCTCAGGTCATCTGGATCCTGTTTTTTTTTTTTTTATATATAATGGATTGGATTTCATATAGCGCTTTTCAAGGCACCCAAAGCGCTTTACAATGCCACTATTCATTCACTCTCACATTCACACCCTGGTGGAGGCAAGCTACTGTTGTAGCCACAGCTGCCCTGGGGCAGACTGATAGAGGCGAGGCTGCCATATCGCGCCATCGGCCCCTCTGGCCAAAACCAGTAGGCGGTAGGGTAAAGTGTCTTGCCCAAGGACACAACGACTGAGACTGTCCAAGCCGGCGCCCGAACTGGCAACCTTCTGATTACAATATGAACTGCCAACTCTTGAGCCACGATGGCCCCCCAGCCACGATCACCTGATACAACCTCACCGCTGGCGCTGTTTCCCTCCTCTTAATTTTAAATACACGTATACATGTTCGTATCTGCGTGGGCCTGTATGTCTGTGTCTATATGTCAGGTCGGATATTAGACGCCACCTCTCTAGGAACATCTCAGGCTCTCCAAGGTATGGAGGCCTATCTCCCCCCACCACTCCCCCTGCCGGTGGCTGACGCCCTCAGACATCGGCACATTGGTGCTTCTTGGTGACTGGGGATGGGCGCTCAGGTACGCACTGGCTAATTCCCGGTGGCTGCTTGTTGCGGCCTGGCGCCTATGGCTCTCTCTGGCCCCTTCGGGGGTGGGGTGCCCTCGGCCTATTGGCCTGGGGCTCGGTCCAATCTGGCACAGCTGGCTGCCGCCGGAGGTCACGGGCACGTCACTGCAACCCCCTCTGGCTTGTGCTCTGTGGCTGCTGGGTGAACCCTCATCTGTGGCTCTCCTCAGCTCTTTCCAGGAGAGTGGCACGGTTGCCGCTCCGTTGGTCTACCTTGGACTCTTGCGCTCTGGGGGTCTCTGGATGACTAGAGCCTGGACCTCCTTCATACCTGCTTCATGCCCTGGGGGACAGCGTTATGGCTCCCCACACCCTCTAGCAAATCGTTACATGAAGGAACCTTTTGAATACAAGTACGCTCATGCTCACAGGTGTACACACGGGTGCTCACTCAAACTGCACCTTTTTTGGCTGCTACTTCAAAGCACACTGTGTGCTGTCGATGTTACAGGCTGCACAATAATATTCAATATTTAGTATTTAGTGTTATATGCACATAGACTATCGCGATGATGTTGTTTATTATATTGCTCTCATTCTTTTGCTTGTTTTCTCTTTTTTCTTTGTCAACAGGTGATCCAGGGGATTGAAATTATATATATACATATTTGCTTGTTTGTTGTTTTTATTTTGGGTTTTTTTTTGTGCCTTTTATCTCCATTCCTCTTCCCCGCTGTTTTTCTCCTTGCTTTCTCCTTTTCCTTTTCCCCAGTCATGTCTGTATGTAACAACTGAAAATAAAATAGAATAAATAAACAATAACAACGAAGGTCAATCAAATGGACCAATACGGCAAGGCCGTGATGGTCCACTTCGTAAAGTAAACCCAGTGGGCATCTTTCTTACCATTTACACAATTATTCTGATGTCAAAACAACCAAACGGGACTGGCGGCAAAATAAATAAATAAATACAGTAAATAAATGAATAAATAGTTACGCAAAACGAAGAGTGCCCACTCTGACTGGTCTTAAAGAGTTAATGATTAGATTTGAAATTGTAAATGCACATTTTGACAAATCTTAGGTATGTTTCCTGAACAAATATAGAACCGTGTAAATGCCTGAGTAGATGATGCTAGATTCGTGTTTTACAAGATTAAATGGAGGCTGTGCTTTGAAATTTGCCCATTGGTAAATCCTGGTATCACATTTAAAATCCTTATCAATAGAAGATGCTGAATCCTGACCTCAGACTTTCCAGTTTACAATGTGGACTCTTCAATCCGGTAAACAGAATCTTTACTCCTGAATCATGCAGGTTGTTGTTACTCAAGTCCAGCTTTCTTAGAGTAGAGAATGGGGAGCTGAGAACTGAGGACAGAGCTTCACAACTTCTCTCTGAAAATTTACAGAGACTCATTCTGAAGAAAAAAGGACAAATAAATGAATACCCATTTAAATGGTAAATAAAGACATTTTTAAAAAATTCAGTGATTTGTAAGTTATTTTATGAATCAAGACATCACAAGGAAAACTACTCAGTCCCAAAAACACACACACTCATATATACAAATATACACATATATACATACATACACTACATACATACCAGTAACACACACACACTTCAATTCAATTCAATTCAATTCAATTTTATTTATATAGCGCCAAATCACAACAAAAGTTGCCTCAAGGCGCTTTATATTGTACAGTAGATCGCACAATAATAAATACAGAGAAAAACCCAACAATCATATGACCCCCTATGAGCAAGCACTTTGGCGACAATGGGAAGGAAAAACTCCCTTTCAACAGGAAGAAACCTCCGGCAGAACCAGGCTCAGGGAGGGGAGGCCATCTCCTGCGACTGGTTAGGGTGAAAGAAGGAAAACAGGATGAAAGACATGCTGTGGAAGAGAGACAGAGATTAATAACAGATATGATTCAACATTCCCAAGTTCCAACATTCCCCAACATTCCCGAGTTCCAACATTCCAGAGTTCCAACATTCCCCAACATTCCGGAGGTCCAAAGTTCCCAGACATTCCGGAGTTCCAACATTCCAGAGTGCCAACATTCCCCAACATTCTGGAGTTCCAACATTCCCCAACGATCCAGAGTTCCAACATTCCCGAGTTCCAACATTCCCGACTTCCAACATTCCCGACTTCCAACATTCCCCAACATTCCCGAGTTCCAACATTCCCGACTTCCAACATTCCCCAACATTCCCGAGTTCCAACATTCCCGAGTTCCAAGATTCCCCAACATTCCGGAGTTCCAACATTCCCCAACATTCCGGAGTTCCAACATTTCGCAGTTCCAACATTCCCCAACATTCCGGAGTTCCACCATTCCCGAGTTCCAACATTCCCGAGTTCCACATTCCGATTTCCAACATTCCCACATTCCGAGTTCCAACATTCCCGAGTTCCAACATTCCCGATTTCCAACATTCCCCAACATTCCCGAGTTCCAACATTCCCCAACATTCCCGAGTTCCAACATTCCCGAGTTCCAACATTCCGAGTTCCATTCCCAACATTCCCGAGTTCCAACATTCCCGAGTTCCAACATTCCCCAACATTCCCGAGTTCCAACATTCCCGAGTTCCAATTCCCAACATTCCAGTTCCACTCCGAGTTTTTCCAACATTCCCAACATTCCCGGAGTTCCAACATTCCCCAACATTCCCGAGTTCCAACATTCCGGAGTTCCAACATTCCCCAACATTCCGGAGTTCCAACATTCCGGAGTTCCAACATTTCCCAACATTCCGGAATTCCAACATTCCGGAGTTCCAACATTCCCCAACATTCCCAAGTTCCAACATTCCGGAGTTCCAACATTCCCGAGTTCCAACATTCCGGAGTTCCAACATTCCCCAACATTCCGGAGTTCCAACATTCCCCAACATTCCCAACATTCCGGATTCCAACATTCCCCGGAGTTCCAACATTCCCAACATTCCGGAGTTCCA
>NW_020327570.1:0-19727 GCF_001858045.2 Oreochromis niloticus
ATCATAGTATCTGTTCTAAATCATTGTTTTTAAGCTATATTGTAGGATTTCTGCTAAATCATAGTATTCTACTATATTATATTTTCTTTCTAAATATAGCATTTCTGCTATAGAATAGTATTTCTGCTATGTTATAATATTTGTGCTAAACTGGAGTATTTTTGCTAAAACATAGTATTTATATAAAATTACAATATTCATAGTATATTACAGTGTCTCTGGTAAATCACAGCATTTCTGCTATGTTGTACTGTTTTTCTAAATCACAGTATTTCTGTAATGTTTAAGAATGTTTGGCTAAATATATTCTTTCTGTTATCTTATACTATTTCTCCTAAATTCTTGTATTTTTGGGAAGTTATCGTGTTTCTGGTAAGTTACAATATTTCTGCTAAGTTCTGCTATGCTATTGTATTTCTGCCAAGTATTATATTTCCTCTAAGATATTGCAGTTCTGCTAAGTTACTACATTTTAGCAATGTTCCTTTGCTTCTGCAAAGTTTTTACAATTTCTGCAACTTTTCAGCTATTTCAGCTAGTTTCAGCTGACAGCTTCAGCGTTCCAGCATCCACACTGCATTTTCGCAGGAAATGCAAATTTTTCTAGTTGTGTGGATGCTGGAGGCATCCACACTATTGAGTTCCTGTTTCTCTTTATTCTTTATTATTATTATTGTGTGGATGCCCTAAAGGGCTTCCACACTATTGTTTTCCTGTTTTAAACTTTATTCTTCAAGTTGCTGCCCCGTTTTTTGGCACTGAACTACTCCTCCAGTTTTCAGCCGATTTTCTCCGTTCAAACTCTAAACTGTTCTGCTATTTCTGCTAATTCCAGCTATATCTTTTGGTGTTTATTACTGTTATACTTTTTAAAATATTACACTTTTTTCCTTTAATTTGTCCCATTGAAATGAATGGGAAACGTCCACAATTCTGCTAAAACTTGCTTGTTTTTGAAACTTAACTACTTTGTCATACTTTCACCTAGAAACTCCATTCAAACTTTAAAATGTTCTCAGATTATTGGGCTATTCCTGTCTGATTCAGCTTTTTCAGATCTTCTACCGTTTTAATCTTATCTCTCTTTAAGTTTTCAGTTGCAAATTGTGATTTTTCAGAAAATACATGCGTTGCTATGGTTGCTATGCAATTAAGTCAGAGTGAGTGCTGGTCCGTTCTGAATTTTCTCTTCATGTCTAAACAACTTCTTGCTACTCACTCAATTTCCACTCAATCCCCACAAATTATACATCAAAACGTAGGTATTTTTGCTGGCTTTCAGACAATGTCACTATCTTTATTGTAAGGTTTACCGTTTTTTCGCAATTTGCCTCGGAGTGACACAAGGTCTGGCAAGTCCCCATTCAAAGTCTATGGGGAGGTTTTGAAATTCAGAGCTGAAATTTTGTAACGGGAGGCATTTTAAAATCGCCATATCTCTTTAACAAAGCAAAGTTAGGACATGAGGCTTGTGCCAATATATCTTCAGACACTGCTGACACTCACAGTGGAAGCAGTTTTTACAATTATCTTACCGTTGAGCAATGAATTACGTTTGTTTGAGGGGTGGAAATCTGTCCTTCTCTCAGTCTTCAAACTCTAGAAATGAAGCCGTTTCTTCTCTCGTCATATCTCCGCGACGGAGGTAGAACGAGCTATGAAAATCGCAGTCAAAATACACCAAAGTCCGCTGATTCACCCAGTACAAGAATTATGCTGCTAGCCCTCCTAGTTTTTGAGTTACACGACGTTTTGTAACTCCAAAAAACGGCGTTTTTCGCCTCTCACCGCGATCTATTTTCTGACTGCCCAAGTATCTGTCTTTCAGACCGCCGCCCCCTTTCCAGGTGGCGCAATCAGTAATGACACGGCTCTGCAGCTCAAAGGTCGTGGGTTCAATCCCACCTTTGTCCACGTTTTTTTTTTCACTACAAATTGATACACTATCACACACAAACCTGTAATTTATATTGCTAATTTATTACAATTCTGCAAAGTTTTATGATTTTACCAGCTTTTCTAATATGGACCTCAGATTCTTGTCAACACCACATGGCAGAAATACATACAAGTACACAGCCTGATGAAGCAGACAGAAGCAGTACCTCTGATTGGTGAATTTGAGCAGAACCAGGTTGTTCTGCCTCTTTTCAGCAGAAATTCTGCTCATTCACCTCTTTTCAGCGCAATGTTCTGCTTCTTTCCCTCTTTTCTGCAGAAATTCTGCTGATTTACCTCTTTTCTGCAAAATTTTCAGCCCTTTTACCTCTTATGAGCACAATTCTCAGCAGCTTCTGCTCATTTCACCATAATTGTCAGTCTCTCCATCTCCTTCCTTGTGAGAGTCAGTTTGGCACAGTGAGATGAGTAGCCGCCTTGAGCCCAGGAGGGCCAGGTTCGAAACATAGACTGTCTGCAACATAACAGTATATCTGTTATGTTATAGTATTACTACTTAGTCACAGTATTTCTGCCAATTCGTAGTATTTGTACTAAATCATACTACTCGTGCCAAATCATAGTATTTGTTGCAAATCATAGTATTCAAACCAAAATATAGTATTTGTACCAAAGCATTGTATTTGTATGAAGTACCGTATTTCTGCCAAATCATAGAATTACTGCAATTTCATAGTATTTTGAGGAATCCCTTTTGTGATAGTATTACTTCTAAGTCATAGTATTTCTGCTTTGTCATAGTATTTGTACTAAAACGTAGCATTTCTGCCAAATCATAGTATTACTGCTATCTCATAGTATTTGAGTGAAATTACAGTGTTTCTGCAAAAACATTGTATTTCTGCTAAATCATAGTATTTCTGTTATCTTAGAGTACTTGTACTCAATTATAGTATTTGTGCCAAAGTTTAGTATTTCTGCCAAATCATATTTATGTGAATTTGTACACTGTAATATCGCTGTATTACGTAGTGGCTAAGTAGGAGGCTGACTGTTACTAAGTGCATCAGTGTACATAGGTCATCTCTTGTGTTGGAGTGCCCTCTTGTGACGCCTTTTGGGTAGTGCCTTAGTAAATGTGAACACTGCATAGAAGTGGTATCAGACTGGTTTGTAGTGGAGGAATTTGTTGCCAGTTTCTTTCATCTTTAATCCGTATTCATGTTGTAATGTAGTAACTTTTGTGGCACAAATACCACAATATGGCAGAAACACTATGTTTTGGCACAAATACTTTGATTTGGTATACTTTAGCTTCTTCACCCCTTTTCAGCAAAATTTTCATTTGTTTTCACCCCTTTTCAGCACAAATTCCAGCTTTTTTGGCTGTTTTCAGAAAACAAAAACTCTTTTCAGCAGAAACTCTGCTGATTCATCTCTTTTCAGCGCAAGTTTCTGCTTCTTTACCTCTTTTCTGCAGAAATTCTGCTGATTCACCTCTTTTCTACAAAATTTTCAGCCTTTTCATCTCTTATCAGCACAATTCTCAGCAGCTTCTGCTCATTTCAGCAGAATTGTCCGTCTCTCCACCTCATCTTTGTAAGAATGACTTTGGCTCAGGGAAATGAATAGCCGCCTTGCGACCAGGAGGGCCAGGATCGAATCCTGTTTTGGCTTGTTCCTGCTTTGTTTGTTCCCCCTGCAAATTTATGTGAATTGGTACACTGTAATATCGCTGTATTACGTAGTGGCTAAGTAGGAGGCTGACTGTTACTAAGTGCATCAGTGTACATAGGTCATCTCTTGTGTTGGAGTGCCCTCTTGTGGCGCCTTTTGGGTAGTGCCTTAGTAAACGTGAACACTGCATAGAAGTGGTATCAAACTGGTTTGTAGTGGAGGAATTTGTTACCAGTTTCTCTCATCTTTAATCCGTATTCATGTTGTAATGTAGTAACTTTTGTGGCACAAATACCAAAATATGGCAGAAATACTATGTTTTGGCACAAATACTTTGATTTAGTATACTTCAGCTTCTTCAGCTTCTTCACCCCTTTTCAGCAAAATTTTCATTTTTTCCACCCCAAATTCCAGCTGTTTTGGCTGTATTCAGAAAAAAGACAACTCTTTTCAGCAGAAACTCTGCTGATTCATCTCTTTTCAGCGCAAGTTTCTCCTTCTTTACCTCTTTTCTGCAGAAATTCTGCTGATTCACCTCTTTTCTGCAAAATTTTCAGCCTTTTCACCTCTTATCAGCTTCTGCTCATTTCAGCAGAATTGTCCGTCTCTCCACCTCTTCTTTGTAAGAGTGACTTTGGCTCAGGGAAATGAATAGCCACCTTTGAGCAGAAATTCTGATGATTCATCTCTTTTCAGCGCAGCTGCCTTGAGACCAGGAGGGCCAGGTTCAAATCCCGTTCATGGCAAAACCTGTTTTCAGTTTTCTCTTTTGTTCTTTTGTTCTGCCTCTTTTCTGCAGAAATTCTGCTGATTTACCTCTTTTCTGCAAAATTTTCAGCCTTTTCACCTCTTCTCAGCACAATTCTCAGCAGCTTCTGCTCATTTTAGCAGAATTGTCGGTCTCTCCTCCTCTTATTTGAGAGAGTGAGTTTAGCTCAGTGAGATGAGTAGCTTCCTTGAGACCAGGAGGGTGAGGTTCGATTCCTGCTCAGGGCAGTTTTTGTTTTTTTTCACCACCATACAACTTTTTGCAACTTTTCATCTTTTTCAGTTTTTGAGCAGACAGCTTCAGCAATAAGGCATCCACACAGCATTTTCGCAGGAAATGCAAATTTTTCTAGTTCTTTATTATTATTCTTCAAGTTGCTTCCGTACGTTTTTTGTCGCTTAACTACTCCTTCAGTTTTCAGCCGATTTTCTCAGTTCAAACTTTAAAAAATTCTGCTCTTTCTGCTAATGTTTGCTATGACTTTTGGTGCTCATAATTTCTATACTTTTTGAGATATTGAATTTTTTTTGCAATATTTTTTGCCCATTTTTGCACATTATCAGTGGCCTCACTAGTTTTCCTTGCCCGGTTGAGCCGTGTTTTAGCTCAGTGAGATAAGCAGCCGTTCTCAGACTGGGAGACCCGGGTTCAAATCCCGCTTATGGCAACATTTCTTTCAGTTAACAGTTAAACTGTTTTAACTCAATTTCAGCTTTTTCACCCCTTTTCAGCAAAATTTTCAGTTTTTTCACCACTTTTCAGCACAAATCCCAACTTTTTCTGCTGTTTTCAGCAAAAACATCTTTTCAGCAGAATTCTGAAAAGACTTCTGCAGAACTCTTTTCAGCAGAAATTCTGCTGATTGAACTCTTTTCAGGAGAATTTTCACCTCTTTTCAGCCCAAATTCTGCTTATTCACCTCTTCTGCAAAATTTTTCAGCCTTTTCACCTCTTATTAGCACAAGTCTCAGCTGTTTTCAGGAAAAACTGTTTTGAGCAGAAATTCTGCTGATTCATCTCTTTTCAGCGCAACTTTCTGCTTCTTTGCCTCTTTTCAGCAGAAATTCTGCTGATTCACCTCTTTTCTGCAAAATTTTCAGCCTTTTCTCCTCTTATCATCACAATTCTCAGCAGCTTCTGCTCATTTCAGCAGAGTTGGCCGTCTCTCCACCTCTTCTTGGTCAGAATGAGTTTAGCTCAGTGAGATGAGTAGCTGCCTTGAGAGCAGGAGGCCCAGGTTCGAATCCTGCTCAGGGCAATTTTTTTTTTTTCACCACCATACAACTTTTTGCAACTTTTCATCTTTTTCAGTTTTTGAGCAGACAGCTTCAGCAATAAGGCATCCACACAGCATTTTCGCAGGAAATGCAAATTTTTCTAGTTATTATTATTATTCTTCAAGTTGCTCCCGTTTTTTCGTCCGTTAACTACTTCCACAATTTTCAGCCGATTTTCACCGTTCAAATTTTAAACTATTCTGCTATTTTTGCTAATTCCTGCTATGACTTTTGCTATTTTCTGCTCTTATACTTTTTAAAATATTAAGCTTTTTTCCTTTAATTTGTCCCATTGAAATGAATGGGAAACTTCCGCAATTCTGCTAAAACTTACTCTTTTTTGAAACTTAACTACTTTCTCATACTTTCGCCTAGAACAACCATTCAAATTTTAAAATGTTCACAAATTATTGGGCTATTCATGAATGATTCAGCTTTTTCATATCTGTTACCGTTTTCATCTTATCCCTCTTTAAGTTTTGAGTTTCATCTTTGTGATTTTTCACAAAATACATGCGTTGTTATGGTTGCTATGCAGTTGGTTCTAAGTGAGCCACTGTACCTTTGGCAATTTTCTCTTCATGTCCGAACAACTTCTTGCTACTCGCTCAATTTTCACTCAACCCACACAAATTATACATCAAAACGTAGGTATTTTTGCTGGCTTTCAGAAAATGTCACTATCATTGTCGTGAGATTTATAGAATTTTGGCAAATCTCCTCAGACCAACACAAAGTCAGAAAACTCTCCATAGAAAGTCAATGGAGAGTTTGTTCAAAATCACCGCTTGATTTCTCTAATGAGAGGCATATTCGAATCGTCATATCTCCTTAACGAAGCGAAGTTAAAACATGAGGCTTGTCCCCGTATATCTTCAGACACTCCTGACGATCACAATTCAAGAATTTTTTTCTCACCTATTACCGTTCTGAAATGAGTTAGACTTGTTTGAGGGTAGGAAATTCGTCCTTCGCTCAGATTTCTTCAGCTTTCAAACTCTGGAAATGAACCACTTTTTTCTCTCGTCATATCTTTTTGATAGATTTCCACAAAGACCTGAAAATTTCCATGACTGTTCACCAAAGCCTGCTGTCTCTTACGGTGAAAGAATTATATCGATACTCCAAATAGATTTAGAGTTAGAAAGCATTGTTTGAGGGCAGGTCAAGGCAGTTTTTGCTTCGCCTCTACTCAGTTATGGTGTATTACAAGTCAAATATCTTTAATAATTCATATTTTAATGATAAATTGTAAACACTTTAAGATTCCCCCATCTCTTCTGAACAAAACGGTGTAAGAATGACCGTTCTAGCCCCTACGGTTAGGAAATTATGGCCATTTGTTTGAGAGGAATCCTCACTATGAGAAATACACTGCAGAAATCCTGTCTCTCTCTGTGCTGAGTGTGTAAAAACGGCTGCACCTGTTTTGGCGGGAAAAAGTCCACAGCCTCTCTGATTGGTGGATTCAAATTTAGCAGCTCCCAGGCTGCTTGACTGACCTAGAAACTTGCTTGTCTCTCCCTATGTATATGTGTGTGTGTGTGTGTGTGTGTGTGTGTGTGACAGAGAGAGAGAAAGAGAGGGCGAGACAGAGTTTTTATGGGAGCATCTTATTGTATGATTTAAATTCAATATATTTAGACTGGTTGACTGAATTTGATCCTGTGTGTGTCTCTCTGTGCATGTGTGTTTCCATATGTGTCCATATTTGTGATTGTGTCACTGTTATACTTTTTTTTGCTGATTTTTTTCATTTAACAATTACATTTGAGGGACCCTTAGCATGTTCAGGATTCTTTCAGCTGTCCATTTTGCTTTTCCAATTTTTCTATTTAAGTTATTACTATTGTGTTGAGTCATAGCATTTCTGCTGCTTTTCAGTATTTGTGCTAAATACAGCATTTCTGCAAAATCATACTATGTCTGCTATTTTATGAGATTTGTGCTAAATACAGCATTTCTGCTAAATCATACTCTTTCTGCTATTTCATAAGATTTGTGCTAAATATAGTGTTTCTGCTATTTCTGCCAAATTTAGTATTTTTGATTAATTAGGGTTTTTCTACCAAATCCTAGTACAGTTTTACTGCTTTTTATAGGATTTTTAGAGGATATTTATATTGCTTAATATAGTATTTCTGCTTTTTATAGGATTTGTGCTTAATATAGTTTTTCTAAAAAATGTAGTATTTATGCTTAATCATACTATTTCTATATATTTCTGCCAGGTCCCCAGGCAGCTAATCCTCTGTGAGGACTGATACATACAAATACATATCAGGGCCTGCACGGCTTCCCAGCCAGCCAATCATATCTGGGGTCTGCCCTTTCTTCTCTCGTCATATCTCAGCGACAGATGTACAAAGAGCAATGCAAATCACAGTCAAAGTACACGAACGTACGCTGATTCACCCAGTACAAGAATTATGCTTCTAGTCCACCTAGTTTTTGAGTTACACGACGTTTTGTAACTGCAAAAAACGGCGTTTTTCGCCTCTCACCGCAATCTGATTCTGACTGCTCATCACCCTGTTTTCCAGGCGCTCGCTCTCTTTCCCACTGGCGCAGTTGGTAATGACACAGGTCTGCAACCCAAAGGTTCAATTACACCTTGGGCAACATGTGTTTTTTCCCTACAAATTAATACACTATCACAGATCACTAATTCATATTCATCATTTATTACAATTCTGCAACCTTTTATGATTTTAGCAGCTTTTCTAATATGGACCTCAGATTCTTGTTAACACTCCATGGCACAAATACTGTTCCCTTTAGGCTCTCTGTGTGTGTGTGTGTGTGTGTGTGTGTGTGTGTGTGTGTGTGTGTGTGTGAGAGAGAGAGAGAGAGAGCGAGAGAGAGCCTTTTGATGGGAGCATCTTATTATATCACTTAAATTCAATATATTTAGACTGGTTGACTGAATTTGGTCCTGTGTGTGTCTCTCTGTGCATGTGTGTTTCCATATGTGCCCATATTTGTGATTGTGTGACTGTTATACTTTTTTTGCTGATTTTTTTTTTTCAGTTAACAATTAGATTTGAGGGACCCTTAGCATGTTCAGGATTTTTCCAGCTGTCCATTTTGCTTTTCCAATTTTTCTATAAGTTATTACTGTTGTGCTAAGTCATAGCATTTCTGCTGCTTTTCAGTATTTGTGCTAAATACAGCATATCTGCTAAATCATACTATTTCTGCTATTTTATGAGATTGGTGCCAAATACAGCATTTCTGCTAAATCATATTATTTCTGCTATTTCATAAGATTTGTACTAAATATAGTGTTTCTGCCAAATATAGTATTTCTGCTTAATTATAGTATTTCTGCCATTTTATAGGATTTGTGCTAAAACATAGTATTTCTACTAAATGTAGTATTTATGCTTAATCATACTATTTGTATATATTTCTGCCAGGTCCCCAGGCAGCTAATCCTCTGTGAGGACTGATACATATAAAATTTACATATCAGGGCCTGCACGGCTTCCCAGCCAGCCAATCATATCTGAGGTCTGCCCTTTCTTCTCTCGTCATATCTCAGCGACAGATGTACAAAGAGCAATGCAAATCACAGTCAAAGTACACGAAAGTACGCTGATTCACCCAGTACAAGAATTATGCTTCTAGTCCACCTAGTTTTTGAGTTACACGACGTTTTGTAACTCCAAAAAACAGCGTTTTTCGCCTCTCACTGCAATCTAATTCTGACTGCTCATCACCCTGTTTTCCAGGCGCTCGCTCTCTTTCCCAGTGGCGCAGTTGGTAATGACACAGGTCTGCAACCCAAAGGTCGTGGGTTCAATTACACCTTGGGCAACATGTTTTTTTTCCCTACAAATTAATACACTATCACAGACCACTAATTCATATTCATTATTTATTACAATTCTGCAAACTTTTATGATTTTAGCAGCTTTTCTAATATGAACCTCAGATTCTTGTTAACACTCCATGGCACAAATACTGTTCCCTTTAGGCTCTGTGTGTGTGTGTGTGTGTGTGTGTGTGTGAGAGAGAGAGAGAGGGAGAGAGCGAGAGAGAGCCTTTTGATGGGAGCATGTTATTATATCATTTAAACTCAATATATTTAAACTGGTTGACTGAATTTGGTCCTGTGTGTGTCTCTCTGTGCATGTGTGTTTCCATATGTGTCCATATTTGTGATTGTGTCACTGTTATATTTTTTTTTGCTGATTTTTTTCATTTAACAATTACATTTGAGGGACCCTTAGCATGTTCAGGATTTTTCCAGCTGTCCATTTTGCTTTTCCATTTTTTCTATAAGTTATTACTGTTGTGCTAAGTCATAGCATTTCTGCTGCTTTTCAGTATTTGTGCTAAATACAGCATTTCTGCTAAATCATACTATTTCTGCTATTTTATGAGATTTGTGCCAAATACAGCATTTATGCTAAATCATACTATTTCTGCTATTTCATAAGATTTGTACTAAATATAGTGTTTCTGCCAAATATAGTATTTCTGCTTAATTATAGTATTTCTATGTATGTGTGTGTGTATCAATGTTTCTCCCATTTTAAAGTATTACTCCTCCATAATTGTATTTCTGTTAAATCAAAGTACTTTTACTACATCTTAGTACTTCTGCTCAATCATAGTATTTCTGCTAATTCATAGTATTTTGCCAAATCTTGGTTTTTGTGCCAAATCATAACATTTGTCTTATGTTATAGTATTACTACTAAGTGGAGGAATTTCTGTCATGTTACAGTATATGTGCTGATTACAGTATTTCTGCTAAATCATAGTATTTCTACTATATTATATTTTTCTTTCTAAATATAGCATTTCTGCTATATAAGTGTATTCTGCTATGTTATAATATTTGTGCTAAACCAGAGTATTTGTGCTGAAACATAGTATTTCTGCCAAATGATAGTATTTCTGCCAAATTATAGTATTTGTGCTAAAACATAGTTTTAATTTAAAATTACAATATTCATAGTTCATCACAGTGTCTCTGGTAAATCACAGTATTTCTGCTATGTTGTACTATTTTTCTAAATCATAGTAGTTCTGTAATGTTTAAGTATTTTTGGCTAAATATATTCTTTCTGTTATCTTATACTATTTCTCCTAAATTCTTGTATTTTTGAGAAGTTATCATGTTTCTGTTAAGTTACAATATTTCTGCTAAGTTCTGCAATGCTATTGTATTTCTGCCAAGTATTATGTTTCCTCTGAGATATCGCAGTTCTGCTAAGTTATTACATTTTAGCAAAGTTCCTTTGCTTCTGCAAACTTTTTACAATTTCTGCAACTTTTCAGCTTTTTCAGCTAGTTTTTGCAGACAGCTTCAGCTTTAAAGCATCCACACTGCATTTTCGCAGGAAATGCAAATTTTTCTAGTTGTGTGGATGCCCTAAAGGGCTTCCACACTATTGTGTTCCTGTTTCTCTTTATTCTTTATCTTTATTCTTCTAGTTGCTCCGTTTTTTGGCACTTAACTACTCCTCCAGTTTTCAGCCGATTTTCTCCGTTCAAACTCTAAACTGTTCTGCTCTTTCTGCTAATGACTGCTATGACTTTTGGTGTTTATTAATGTTATACTTTTTAAAATATTACACTTTTTTCCTTTAATTTGTCCCATTGAAATGAATGGGAAACTTCCACAATTCTGTGCAATTAACTCAGAGTGAGCACTGGTCCTTTCTGAAACTTCTCTTCATGTCCGAACAACTTCTTGCTGCTCACTCAATTTTCACTCAACCCCTATAAACTATACATCAAAACGTAGGTATTTTTGCTGGCTTTCAGAAAATGTCACTATCTTTATTGTGAGATTTACCGTTTTTTCGCAATTTGCCTCGAAGTGACACATGGTCTGGATACTCCCCATTCAAAGTCTATGGGGAGGTTTTGAAATTCAGAGCTGAAATTCTGTAACAGGAGGCATTTTTCAAATCGCCATATCTCCTTAACAAAGCAAAGTTAGGACATGAGGCTTGTGCCAATATATCTTCAGACACTGCTGACACTCACAGTGGAAGCAGTTTTTACAATTATCTTACCGTTAAGCAATGAATTACGTTTGTTTGAGGGGTGGAAATCTGTCCTCCTCTCAGTCTTCAAACTCTGGAAATGAAGCCGTTTCTTCTCTCGTCATATCTCCGCGACAGAGGTAGAAAGAGCTATGAAAATCGCAGTGAAAGTACACCAAAGTCCGCTGATTCACCCAGTACAAGAATTATGCTTCTATCCCACCTAGTTTTTGAGTTACACGACGTTTTGTAACTCCAAAAAACGGCGTTTTTCACCTCTCACCGCGATCTATTTTCTGACTGCCCAAGTATCTGTCTTTCAGACCGCCGCCCCTTTCCAGGTGGCGCAATCAGTAATGACACGGCTCTGCAGCTCAAAGGTCGTGGGTTCAATCCCACCTTGGTCCACGTTTTTTTTTCACTACAAATTTATACACTATCACAGACCTGTAATTTATATTGCTAATCTATTACAATTCTGCAAAGTTTTATGATTTTAGCAGCTTTTCTAATATGGACCTCAGATTCTTGTTAACGCTCCATGGCAGAAACAAGTACACAGCCTGATGAAGCAGACTGAGGCAGTACCTCTGATTGGTGAATTTGAGCAGAACCAGGTTGTTCTTTCATTTCATTTCTTTATTTATTTCACACATGGTTCAACAGTGTTTCTTTTTCTACATAAAAAAGAAACACTGCCTCTTTTCAGCAGAAATTCTGCTCATTCACCTCATCTCTTGTGTTGGAGTGCCCTCTCGTGGCGCCTTTTGGGTAGTGCCTTAGTAAACGTGAACACTGCAAAGAAGTGGTATCAGACTGGTTTGTAGTGGAGGAATTTCTTGCCAGTTTCTTTCATCTTTAATCCGTATTCATGTTGTAATGTAGTAACTTTTGTGGCACAAATACCACAATATGGCAGAAACACTATGTTTTGGCACAAATACTTTGATTTGGTATACTTTACCTTCTTCACCCCTTTTCAGCAAAATTTTCATTTTTTTCACCCCTTTTCAGCACAAATTCCATTTTGGGGGGCTGTTTTCAGAAAAAAAAAACTCTTTTCAGCAGAAACTCTGCTGACTCATCTCTTTTCAGCGCACGTTTCTGCTCCTTTGCCTCTTTTCTACAGAAATTCTTCTGATTCACCTCTTTTCTGCAAAATTTTCAGCCTTTTCACCTCTTATCAGCACAATTCTCAGCAGCTTCTGCTCATTTCAGCAGAATTGTCAGTCTGTCCACCTCTTCTCTGTGAGAATGTGTTTGGGTCAGTGAGATGAGTAGCTGCTTTGAGCCTGATAGGGCCAGGTTCGAATCCTGCTCAGGGCAACATTTTGTTTTCACCACCATACAACTTTTTGCAGTACCTCTGATTGGTGAAAATGAGCAGAACCAGGTTGTTCTTTCATTTCATTTCTTTATTTATTTCACACATGGTTCAACAGTGTTTCTTTTTCTACATACAGAACCTTCTGCCTCTTTTCAGCAGAAATTCTGCTCATTCACCTCATCTCTTGTGTTGGAGTGCCCTCTTGTGGTGCCTTTTGGGTAGTGCCTTAGTAAACGTGAACACTGCAAAGAAGTGGTATCAGACTGGTTTGTAGTGGAGGAAATTGTTGCCAGTTTCTTTCATCTTTAATCCGTATTCATGTTGTAATGTAGTAACTTTTGTGGCACAAATACCACAATATGGCAGAAACACTATGTTTTGGCACAAATACTTTGATTTGGTATACTTTACCTTCTTCACCCCTTTTTAGCAAAATTTTCATTTTTTTCACCCCTTTTCAGCACAAATTCCATTTTTTGGGGCTGTTTTCAGAAAAAAAAACTCTTTTCAGCAGAAACTCTGCTGATTCATCTCTTTTCAGCTCACGTTTCTGCTCCTTTGCCTCTTTTCTGCAGAAATTCTTTTGATTCACCTGTTTTCTGCAAAATTTTCAGCCTTTTCACCTCTTCTCAGCACAATTCTCAGCAGCTTCTGCTCATTTTAGCAGAATTGTCGGTCTCTCCTCCTCTTTTTTGAGAGAATGAGTTTAGCTCAGTGAGATGAGTAGCTGCCTTGAGACCAGGAGGGCCAGGTTCGAATCCTGCTCAGGGCAATGGTTTTTTTCTTCACCACCATACAACTTTTTGCAACTTTTCATCTTTTTCAGCTTTTCAGCAGACAGCTTCAGCGTTAAGGCATCCACACAGCATTTTCGCAGGAAATGCAAATTTTTCTAGTTATTATTCTAGTTGCTTCCGTACGTTTTTTGGACTTTAACTACTTTAACAATTTTCAGCCGATTTTCACCGTTCAAATTTTAAACTATTCAGCTTTTTCTGCTAACGACTGCTATGACTTTTGGTATTTTTAACTGTTATACTTTTTAAAATATTAAGCTTTTTTCCTTTAATTTGTCCCATTGAAATGAATGGGAAACTTCTGCAATTCTGCTAAAACTTGCTTGATTTTGAAACTTAACTACTTTGTCATACTTTCGCCTAGAACAACCATTAAAATTTTAAAATGTTCACAAATTATTGGGCTATTCATGAATGATTCAGCTTTTTCATATCTGTTACCGTTTTCATCTTATCCCTCTTTAAGTTTTGAGTTTCATCTTTGTGATTTTTCACAAAATACATGCGTTGTTATGGTTGCTATGCACTTGGCTTCCAGTGTGCCACTGTAAGTTTCGCAGTCTTCTCTTCATGTTCGAACAACTTCTTGCTACTTGCTCAATTTTCACTTAATTTCCACAAATTATACATCAAAACGTAGGTATTTTTGCTGGCTTTCAGAAAATGTCACTATCATTGTTGTAGGATTTATAGAATTTTGGCAAATCTCCTCAGACCAACACAAAGTCTGAAAACTCTCCATAGAAAGTCAATGGAGAGTTTGTTCAAAATCACCGCTGGATTTCTCTAATGAGAGGCATTTTCGAATCGTCGTATCTCCTTAACGAAGCGAAGTTAAGACATGAGGCTTGTGCCAATATATCTTCAGACACTCCTGACGCTCACAATTCAAGAATTTTTTTCTCATCTATTACCATTTGGCCATGAATTGGGTTTGTTTGAGGGTAGGAAATTTGTCCCTCGCTCAGATTTCTTCAGATTTCAAACTCTGGAAATGAGGCACTTTTTTCTCTCGTCATATCTTTTTGATGGATTTCCACAGAGACCTGAAAATTTCCATGATTGTTCACCAAAGCCTGCTGTCTCTTACGGTGAAAGAATTATATCACTACTCCAAAGAGATTTAGAGTTAGAAAGCGCTGTTTGAGGGCAAGCCAAGGCAGTTTTCGCTTGCCTCTACTCAGTTATGGTGCATTAGAAGTCAAATATCTTCAATAATTCATATTTTAATGATAAAGTGTCAACACTGTAAGAATCCCCCATCTCTTCTGAACAAAACGGTGTAAGAATGACCGTTCTAGCCCCTACGGTTAGGAAATTATGGTCATTTGTTTGAGGGGAGTCGTCATTATGAGAAATAGACTGCAAAAGTCCTGTGTCTCTCTGTGCTGCGTGCACCTGTTTTGGCGGGAAAAAGTGCACAGGCTCTCTGATTGGTGGATTCAAATTCAGCAGCTCCCAGGCTGCTTGACTGAGCTAGAAACTTACTTCTCTCTCCCTGTGTGTGTGTGTGTGTTTGTGTGTGTGTGTGTGTGTGTTTGTGTGTGTGTGTGTGACAGAGAGAGAGAGGGAGAGAGAGAGAGAGAGAGAGAGAGAGAGAGAGAGAGAAAGCCTTTTTATGGGATGATCTCATTGTAAGATTCAAATTCAATATATTTAGACTGGTTGACTGAATTGGATCCTGTGTGTGTGTGTGTGTGTGTGTGTGTGTGTGTGTGACAGAGAGAGGGAGCGAGAGAGAGAGAGAGAGAGAGAGAAAGCCTCTTTATAGGATGATCTCATTGTAAGATTCAAATTCAATATATTTAGACTGGTTGACTGAATTGGATCTTGTGTGTGTGTGTGTGTATGTGTGTGTGTGTGTGTGTGTGTGTGTGTGTGACAGAGAGAGAGAGAGAGAAAGCCTTTTTATGGGATGATCTCATTGTAAGATTTAAATTCAATATATTTAGACTGGTTGACTGAATTGGATCTTGTGTGTGTGTGTGTGTGTGACAGAGAGAGGGAGCGAGAGAGAGAGAGAGAGAGAGAGAGAGAGAAAGCCTCTTTATGGGATGATCTCATTGTAAGATTCAAATTCAATATATTTAGACTGGTTGACTGAATTGGATCTTGTGTGTGTGTGTGTGTGTGTGTGAGATTTAAATTCAATATAGTTAGACTGGTTGACTGAATTTGATCCTGTGTGTGTCTGTCTGTGCATGTGTGTTACCATATGTGTACATATTTGTGGTTGTATGACTGTTATACTTTTTTTTGCTGATTTTCTTTTCATTTAACAATTACATTTGAGGGACACTTAGCATGTTCAGGATTTTTTCAGCTGTCCATTTTGCTTTTCCAATTTTTCTATTTAAGTTATTACTATTGTGCTAAGTCATAGCATTTCTGCTGCTTTTCAGTATTTGTGCTAAATACAGCATTTCTGCTATTTTATAAGATTTGTGCTAAATATAGTATTTCTGCCAAATATAGTATTTCTGTCAAATTACAGCATTTCTGTTATGTTGTACTGTTTCTCTAAATCATAGTATTTCTGTAATGTTTAAGAATGTTTGGTGTTAAGGTTCAATGTTGAGAGAGGAATCCAAAAATAACCACAGATCCGGTCCGGTGTGCAATTAGACAGCATTTTAATAAACACATGTGTGAGTCCGACCGCTGTGCAGATTTCAGCGTCGAACTGAACTTACAATCATTAGACAAAGGCTTTATAGGGTTTGCAGTCTTCCTGTTACCAGGCAGACTTAAACAAAGCATACGTCACTCCAAAACCACAATGACTCTTAACATAGTCTAAAACAACATCGTCTTCGCGTCGACGGCAGGTGCTTCCTGTCTCCATCCTGCCCAGGCTTATCTTCCTGGAACATCAAGTCCATGTTCTGCACAAAATGTCACTCATACAGGCACAACTTTGCAGTTATAAACTCTTACCTACTAACTGAGTCTATCTGTGTGTGTGTGCACGTGCGGGGGCGCGTGCATGCTGTGTACTGCGTACGTGTCATGACCTCTCGTACTATATGTGTCTGTATGTGTGTCTCGCCCTTAAATGCTCTCTTTGCTTTCAGTTTCACTTCTGCAAAAGCCTGAAACTTCAAAAGCCTATAACTTCCTGTCTCTGCCCTCTACACAGAAACACTGAGATCATAGAAGCATTAAAAACATTTAAAATTATAGATTCAACTCAACCGTTTAAAGTGGTTCTTCTTGGACCTGTAATAAAGACTAATATAATACCCATATATTTGAACATCTGAATGCCCCTGAATGCAACATCACTATTAACATGAAATGGTAATGATGATTATAAAAATAGCAGCAAATAATAGCAGTAAAATATTCCTACTCCTCTCACACCGGAGGAGTCATAACTTTTTGTTGGATTTCCACAGAGACCTGAAAATTTCCATGACTGTTCACCAAAGCCTGCTGTCTCTTACGGTGAAAGAATGATATCTATACTCCAAATAGATTTAGAGTTAGAAAGCGTTGTTTGAGGGCAAGTCAAGGCAGATTTCACTTGCCTCTACTCAGTTATGGTGCATTAGAAGTCAAATATCTTCAATAATTCATATTTTAATGATAAATTGTCAACACTTTAAGATTCCCCCATCTCTTCTGAACAAAACGGTGTAAGAATGACCATTCTAGCCCCTACGGTTAGGAAATTATGGCCATTTGTTTGAGAGGAATCCTCACTATGAGAAATTCACTGCAGAAATCCTGTCTCTGTGCTCTGTGTGTGTAAAAACGGCTGCACCTGTTTTGGCGGGAAAAAGTATACAGCCTCTCTGATTGGTGGATTCAAATTTAGCAGCTCCCAGGCTGCTTGACTGACCTAGAAACTTGATTTTCTCTCCCTGTGTGTGTGTGTGTGTGTGTGTGTGTGTGTGTGTGTGTGTGTGTGTGTGAGAGAGAGAGAGACAGAGAGAGAGAGAGAGGGCGAGAGAGAGTTTTTATGGGAGCATCTTATTGTATGATTTAAATTCAATATATTTAGACTGGTTGACTGAATTTGATCCTGTGTGTGTCTCTCTGTGCTTGTGGGACTTTTTTCAGCTGTCCATTTTGCTTTTCCAATTTTTCTATTTAAGTTATTACTATTGTGCTAAGTCATAGCATTTGTACTGCTTTTCAGTATTTGTGCTAAATACAGCATTTCTGCTAAATCATACTATTTCTGCTATTTTATAAGATTTGTGCTAAATACAGCATTTGTGCTAAATCATACTATTTCTGCTATTTTATAGGATTTGTACTTAATATAATATTTCTGCTTAATTATAGTATTTCTGCCATTTTATAGTATTTGTGCTAAAACATAGTATTTCTACTAAATGCAGTATTTCTGGGTAATCATTGTATTTCTATATATTTCTGCCAGGTCCCCAGGGAGTCAGTCCTAATATTCAAATTTACATATCAGGACCTGGACGGCTTCCCAGCCAGCCAATCATATCTGAGTCCTGGCACATTTAAATTTGCATATTGGGGCATTCATGGCTTCCCAGCCAGCCAATCATATCTGAGTCCTGGCACATTCAAATTTGCATATTGTTGCCTTCATGGCTTCCCAGCCAGCCAATCATATCTGAGTCCTGGCACATTCAAATTTGCATATTGGGACCTTCATGGCTTCCCAGCCAGCCAATCATATCTGAGTCCTGGCACATTCAAATTTGCATATTGGGACCTTCATGGCTTCTCAGCCAGCCAATCATATCTGAGTCCTGGCACATTCAAATTTGCATATTGGGACCTTCGTGGCTTCTAAGCCCACCAATCATCTATGTCATATATCTCTAATATTTCATATTTTTATTTTAAATGGTCAGCATTTCAAGATTCCCCTATGTCTTCTGAATAAAATTGTCTAAGAATGACTGTTTTAGCCCCTACGGTTAGAAATTTATGGCTGTTTGTTTGAGGGGAATTCTCACTATGAGAAATAGACTGCAAAAATCCTGTCTCTCTCTGTGCTACATGTGTAAAAGCCTGCACTTGGTGCACCAGTTTTGGCGGGAAAAAGCACACAGCCTCTCTGATTGGTGGATTCAAATTGAGAAGGTCACAGCTGTTTGACTGACCTAGAAACATGCTGTTAACAGTCCCTGTTCACTTTCTGCTGCTGCTGCTGCTGTGTGTGTGTGTGTGTGGTGTGTGTGTGTGTGTGTGTGTGTGTGTGTGTGTGAGACAGAGAGAGAGAGAAAGGGAGGGCGAGAGAGAGTTTTTATGGGAGCATCTTATTGTATGATTTAATTCAATATATTTAGACTGGTTGACTGAATTTGGTCCTGTGTGTGTCTCTCTGTGCATGTGTGTTTCAATATGTGTCCATATTTGTGATTGTGTGACTGTTATACTTTTTTTTGCTGATTTTCTTTCATTTAACAATTACATTTGAGGGACCCTTAGCATGCTCAGGATTTTTTCAGCTGTCCATTTTGCTTTTCCAATTTTTCTATTTAAGTTATTACTATTGTGCTAAGTCATAGCATTTCTGCTGCTTTTCAGTATTTGTGCTAAATACAGCATTTCTGCTATTTTATAAGATTTGTGCTAAATATAGTATTTCTGTCAAATTACAGCATTTCTGCTATGTTGTACTGTTTCTCTAAATCATAGTATTTCTGTAATGTTTAAGAATGTTTGGCTAAATATATTCTTTCTGTTATCTTATACTATTTCTCCTAAATTCTTGTATTTTTGAGAAGTTATCGTGTTTCTGGTAAGTTACAATATTTCTGCTAAGTTCTGCTATGCTATTGTATTTCTGCCAAGTATTATGTTTCCTCTAAGATATTGCAGTTCTGCTAAGTCACTACATTTTAGCAAAGTTCCTTTGCTTCTGCAAAGATTTACAATTCTGCAACTTTTCAGCTTTTTCAGCTAGTTTCAGCAGAAAGCTTCAGCTTTAAAGCATCCACACTGCATTTTCGCAGGAAATGCAAATTTTTCTAGTTGTGTGGA
>NW_020327571.1:0-16312 GCF_001858045.2 Oreochromis niloticus
CGTCAGTAACTTAGCGTGCACACAGCTGATACAAACCGTCGTGCTAGCTAGCACGCAGTACGATTGTAAAAAGTCAGCACAATGAAAACCTACCTAAACTCGGTTTATATCTGACCAATAGATGCAGGTCATAACTTCTTACCTGAAATTCAGTTCACTCACGCTCCTGCCTTCGCTTTCCCTGATCCACGATTGACTCCACGTTAGCAAACACCGGTCGATCGGCGGTAGCCTCACCGCCTTTTATCTCGTTCGCGGCATGTCCTTTCTGTCACACACCGGTGGATAGCTGCCTCTGTTGTAGCTCCACCACCAAACAACTCAGTTATTTTTTCCACATCGACACAGCTGATCTAGAAATTAGAAGCAAATGAATCTAACAACAGCTGATCAAGCTTAAACGTGCAGCTGTTGTTTAGGCGATAAACAAACAAGAGCGAAAAGCCGATCATTGATCAGTTCATGATTGAGTTGCAACAGGCAGAGAATGACAGGGAGGCTTCGTAACGACAGAATAATCGTATATTTTCTCTGAATGTGGCACGATCCGTTGTACGGCAACTCACGAACGAACCTTATGAATAAAATAAAGTCCACGTCAGTAACTTAGCGCGCCACAGCTGTATACAAACTCCCGTCGTGCTGCTAGCACGCAGTACGATTGTAAAAAGTCATGGAGAAACATAACTTCTTACCTGAAATTCAGTTCACTCACGCTCCTGCCTTCGCTTTCCCTGATCCACGATTGACCTCCGCGTTAGCAACACCGGTCGATCGGCGGTAGCCTCACCGCCTGTATGTCGTTCGCGGCATGTCCTTTCTGTCACACACCGGTGGATAGCTGCCCTCTGTTGTAGCTCCACCACCAAACAACTCAGTTATTTTTCCACATCGACCAGCATCATCGGCCCATAAAACGAAAATAAGTCCAGCTAAGACACAGACCCTTGCCGAGCGATCGGGCGATTAAACAAATTTTAGCCACCTCACTATCAGCCAAGCCTGGGTGGTTTTACGAAGGGTCGCTAGCCGCGCTAAGCTAGCGGCGCTAGCTAGCGCGCTAAGCTAGCTAGCTAGCTAGCTAGCCAGCCAGCTATCAGCACACGTAAGAGAACTGTGTGCTAAATAAACTACACCTAAACTCGTTTATATCTGACCCAAATAGAGTGCAGGTCATAACTTCTTACCTGAAATTCAGTTCACCTCACGCTCCTGCCTCGCTTTTCCTCATCCACGATTGACCTCCGCGTAGCAAACAGTGGTCGATCCGCGGTAGCCTCACCGCCTTGTATGTCTCGTTCGCGCATGTCCTTTCTGTCACACACCGGTGGATAGCTGCCCTCTGTGTAGCTCCACCACCAAACAAACTCAGTTATTTTTCCACATCGACCAGCATCATCGGCCCATATAAACGAAAAAGTCCAGCTAAGACACGACCCTTGCGAGCGATCGGCGATTAAACAAATTTTAGCCACCTCACTATCAGCCAAGCCTGGGTGTTTTTCAACGAAGGGGCGCTAGCTAGCTAAGCTAGCGGCGCTAGCTAGCTAGCCGGCTATCAGCAACACTTAAGAGAATTGTCGCTAATATGGGATGTCTTGATAAAACGAGCAGATATTTGAAGTTTACACACCTACATTCTGCCTGAAATATCTTAAAGTGTATTTTGTGACCTAGAACACGAATAAAAGACATATAAAACGAAGTGGTGTCCGCCATTGTTTGACTCGGTAGAGGCAATGCAAATTGTGGGATATGTAGTTTTCACCAAGCATGGCACCTTTAGCGTACTACTCCGGTATACACTAGAGAGAGCCAACACACCACAAATGAAGTCTTTTCTATGGTGCCAAAGCAGAATCTCTCAGACCTAGAAATTGGCCTAAATTTGCACTAAAATCTAAATATTCAAAACTATAAAACGTTATAAACACCAAAAGTCACACCATACTAGCCAGCTCCAGCCGCACAAAATGATGTAACATATGTACCCCTATTGTCAAACTGTTTGGCAGAGGAGCGCGGAAATTTTCACTAAAATATTAATATTTAAAAAACTATAATATTCATAAACACCAAAAGTCATAGCACACCATTCCAGATCCAGCTGCACAAAATGAGGTAACATATATGAAGCTTGTCTCAAAACTGCGGGTCGAGATACACTGCAAAATTTCAGGCGGAAAAAGGAAAATAATAATAATAATAACTAGAAAAATTGCATTTCCTGCGAAAATGCTGTGTGGATGCCTTGACGCTGAAGCTGTCTGCTGAAAAGCTGAAAAGATGAAAAGTTGCAAAAGTTTTGTGGAGAGACGGACAATTCTGCTGAAATGAGCAGAAGCTGCTGAGAATTGTGCTGATAACAGGTAAAAGCTGAAAGTTTTGCAGAAAGAGGTGGATCAGCAGAATTTCTGCAGAAAGAGGCAAAGAAGCAGAAACTTGCGCTGAAAAGAGATGAATCAGCAGAATTCTGCTGAAAAGAGTTTTTTTTCTGAAAACAGCCAAAAAAGCTGGAATTTGTGCTGAAAAGGGGTGAAAAAAATGAAAATTTTGCTGAAAAGGGGTGAAGAAGCTAAAGTATACCAATCAAAGTATTTGTGCAAAACATAGTGTTTCTGCCATATTGTGGTACTACTACATTACAACATGAATACGGATTAAATGAAAGAAACTGGCAACAAATTCCTCCACTACAAACCAGTCTGACCACTTCTTTGCAGTGTTCACGTTTACTAAGGCACTACCCAAAAGGCGCCACAAGAGGGCACTCCAACACAACAGATGACCTATGTACACTGATGCACTTAGTAACAGTCAGCCTCCTTGAATGGCAGAAATACTGTGATTTAGTAGTAATACTATAACATAACAGATATACTGATGTGCAGACATAGTATGTTTTTGCACTACTCATTGTAGTGAAAAAAAATAGCATATAAATTACAGGTCTGTGAAGTGTATAAATTTGTAGTGAAAAAAAATGTTGACCAAGGTGGATTGAACCCATGACCTTTGAGCTGCAGAGCCGTGTCATTACTGATTGCGCCACCTGGCAAGAGGGCAGGCGGCTGAAAAACAAAGAGATCAGCAATCAGAAATAGATCGCGGTGAGAGGCGAAAAGCGCCGTTTTTTGGAGTTACAAACGTCGTGTAACTCAAAAACTAGGAGGGCTATCAGCATCAGCAGTTGCTGAAAACAAGCGAAAAAGCAGAATTATCTGCTAAAAAAGAGGTGTAGACGCGTTTGATGGAGATGGCTTTATGTGTAAGGGTACACTGAAGAGTGCACGAAAGCAGAGTGCATGCAAGTGGGAGATGTGTAGCAACTGTCACAGGTAGGACTCGAACCTCTGCCACCGGGTCTCACAGTAGCTTCTCAACCCTCTGAGCCAAATGAGGTCTAGTCACAAAGGGGCGGGTGCCTAAAACACAGAGACTGAGCAGTCAGAAGTAGATCGCGGTGAGAGGGTAAACGCAGATTTTCGGAGTTACAAAACGTCGTGTAACTCAAAAACTAGGTGGATAGAAGCACAATCTTGTACTGGGTAAATCAGCAGACTTTGCTGAACTTTGACTGCGATTTTCATAGCTCTTTGTACTCCGTCGCGGAGATATGACGAAGAAGAAACGGCTTCATTTTAAGAGTTGGAAAACAACGTAATTTATGGCTCAACAGTAAGATGACAGTAAAAACTGCTCCAACCGTGACTGGCAGCACTGTCTGAAGATAATTGGAACAAGCTTCTCATCTAACTTTGCTTATTAAAATTTATGGCACATACAAGTCTTGCAAATAAGCACACAGGGAAAGCTGAGCTTGTATTCCACCCAAGCTGGTAGGAGAAGCTTTTTATTAAACACTTGCTTGTTCTACAATGTGCTTCAAGGGTCAATAACAGCATACAGAACTCACTGATGGTACTGCATTCTTCCTTCCTATAAAACAATAACTGTCAGTGACTTTGTACCATAGTATAAACACAACATTCAGACAACAGTTAAAAGTAACGTAACCATAAACAATGAAACAAGAACATCTAAACAGCAGCACATGTCCCAAGGCATGATGGGAGAGGACTAGCTGTTCCCCAACACGCCACATTATTATGATTTATGATTTGGCAGAAACACTGGACTTGGTATGATTTACATGAAATACTTTGATTAGCAGAAAACTATAATCTAGCAGAAAGCACCTCAGCATAGCAGAATCTATGAGCAGAATACTAGGATTTAGCACAAACGCTATGATTTGTCTCAAAAACCTTTATTTTGCAGTTATATTGTGATTTGCAGAAATACTGTGCTTTGGAGCAAATACCAAAATTTGGCAGAAATACTATGAGCAGTAATATATAACGTAGCAGAAATACAAATATTTTGTGGAATACTACGATACTATGAAAAGCTAAAACGATGAAAAGTTGCAAAAAGTTGTATGGTGGTGAAAAAAAAATGCCCCACTGAGCAGGATTCGAACCTGCCTCCTGGTGGCTATTCATTTCCTGAGCCAAAGTCATTCTTACAAAGAAGAGGTGGAGAGACGGACAATTCTGCTGAAATGAGCAGAAGCTGCTGAGAATTGTGCTGATAAGAGGTCAAAGCTGAAAGTTTGCAGAAAAGAGGTGAATCAGCAGAATTTTTGCAGAAAAGAGGTAAAGAAGCAGAAACTTGCGCTGTAAAAGAGATGAATCAGCAAGTTTCTGCTGAAAGAGTTTTTTTTCTGAAAACAGCCAAAAAGCTGGAATTTGTGCTGAAAAGGGGTGAAAAAAATGAAATTTTGCTGAAAAGGGGTGAAGAAGCTAAAGTATACCAAATCAAAGTATGTGCCAAAACATAGTGTTCTGCATATTGTGGTACTACTACATTACAACATGAATACGGATAGACGAAGAAACTGGCAACAAATTCTCCACTACAAACCAGTCTGATACCACTTCTTGCAGTGTTCACGTTTACTAAGGCACTACCCAAAGGCGCACAAGAGGGCACTCCAACACAAGAGATGACCTATGACACTGATGCACTTAGTAACAGTCAGCCTCCTTGATTGGCAGAAATACTGTGATTTAGTAGTAATACTATAACATAACAGATAACTGTGATGTTGCAGCATAGTATGTTTTTGCACTACTCATTTGTAGTGAAAAAAAATAGCAATATAAATTACAGGTCTGTGAAAGTGTATAAATTTGAAATGAAAAAAATGTTGACCAAGGTCGATTGAACCCACGACCTTTGAGCTGCAGAGCCGTGTCATTACTGATTGCGCCACCTGGAAAGGGGGCGGTGGCTGAAAAACAAGACATCAGCAATCAGAAATAAAAGAGATTTCTGTTGAAAACATCTGAAAAGCTGGGATTTGTGCTGAAAAGGGGTTGAAGAAGCTAAAGTATACCAAATCAAAGTATTTGTGCCAAAACATAGTATTTCTGCCATATTGTGTATTTGTGCACAAAGTTACTACATTACAACATGAATACGGATTAAGATGAAAGAAACTGGCAACAAAATTCCTCCACTACAAACCAGTCTGATACCACTTCTTTGCAGTGTTCACGTTTACTAAGGCACTACCCAAAAGGCGCCACAAGGGGCACTCCAACAACAGATGACCTATGTACACTGATGCACTTAGTAACAGTCAGCCTCCTACTTAGCCATTACGTAATACAGCGATATTACAGTGTACAAATTCACATAAATTTGCAGGGGGAAAAAACAAAGCAGGAACAAGCCCAAAACAATAAAATAACTGGGCTGCCATAGCTATTGCTAACTAGCACATACGCTAAAGGTAACTAAAACAATACCAACCAATGTTTTTGCAGAAACACTGTAATTTCACTCAAATACTATGAAATAGCAGTAATACTATGATTTGGCAGAAACTATGTCTTTGCAGAAACACTGTATTTCACTCAAATATATGAAATAGCAGTAATACTAGATTTGGCAGAAATACTATGTTTCAGTACAAATACTATGACAAGCAGAAATACTATGACTTAGAAGTAATACTATAACAAAGGGATTCCTCAAAATACTATGAAATTGCAGTAATTCTATGATTTGGCAGAAATACTGTACTTCGTACAAATACAATGCTTTGGTACAAATACTATATTTTGATTTGAATACTATGATTTGGCACGAGTAGTATGATTTAGTACAAATACTACGAATTGGCAGAATACTGTGACTTAGTAGTAATACTATAACATAACAGATATACTATGATTTTGCAGACAGTCTATGTTTTTGCACAACTAGCACAATATGCAGAAATACTATGATTTGGCACAAGTACTATGATTTAGTACAAATACTCTTATTGGCACAAATACTATGTTCAGTACAAATACTACGATTTGGCAATAATACTGGTTTAGCACAACTACTGAGTTTGGGTGAATACATGATTTAGAAGAATACTATGACTTCGTACAAATACAATTTTTGGTTCAATATATGATTTGCAAAAAATACTATGATTTGGCACAAGTACCATGATTTAGTACAAATACTACAGTTTCGCTCAAATACTATGAAATTGCAGTGATACTATGATTTTGAAGGAATACTATGATTTGGTAGAAATACTATGCCTTAGTAGTAATACTATAACATGCAGATATAATGTGATTTTGCAGACATAGTATGTTTTGCACAAATACTACGATTTCGCTCAAATACTATGGAATTGCAGTAATACTATGATTTGGAATACTATGATTTGGTAGGAATACTATGCCTTAGTAGTAATACTATAACATAACAGATATACTAGATTTGCAGAAATTCTATGTTTTTGCACAAATACTACAATTTGGCAGAAATACTATGTTTGGCAGTAATACTATGATTTGCTATAAATACTATGATTTGGCACATATACTATATCAGCAGATATACTATAACATAACAGAAATTCTACGACTTAGTAGTAACACTATAATATAACAGAAATTTTAATTGGCACAAATAACATGATTGGCCAAAACCATGATTTGGCAAAAAATACCATGATTTGGCACAAATACGATGATATGCAGAAATTCTATGATTGGGTACAAATACTATGATTTGGCACAAGTACTATGATAAGTACAAATACTATGATTGGCAAAATACTATGATTAGCAGAAATACTATGTTTTAACATAAATAATATCTTTGACAGAAATTTCTGCTAAAGGTACTATTTCTGCTTTTTAGCAGAAATACTGAATTTTGCATAAATACTATGATTTGGGATAATACTATGATTTGGCAGATATACTTATTCAGCAAATATCTATAACATAACAGACATTCCTCCACTTAGTAGTAATCTATACATAAAATAAATATTATGGTTTGCCCCAAAACCATGATTTGGCACAAATACCATGATTTTCAAAAATACTATGATTTAGCAGAAATACTATGATTGAGCAGAAGTACTAAGATGTAGTAGAAGTACTTTGATTAGCACAAATACTATTATGGAGGAGTAATACTTTAACATGGGAGAAATATTGATACCACACACACATACACAGAGAGCAAAGTGTACAGGGCTGTTAAGAGTCTGGCTTGGTATATCTAGGTCAGCTAAATTGGCTGCACCTGCTGTAATCAGCACTTACACACACAGACACAGAGAGAGTATGGTTTTCTTCAGTGTATTTCTCACATTCAGGATTCCCCTCGAACAAATGGCCATAATTTCCTAACCGTAGGAGCTAGAACGGTCATTCTGACACCGTTTTGTTCAGAAGAGATGGGGGAATCTGCAGGTCTTCATAATTCAGGATAAATATAAATTATTGAAGATATATGACTTGTAATACACTGTAACTGAGTAGAGGCAAAGCAAAACTGCCTTGACTTGCCTCAAACAACGTTTTGTAACTCTAAATCTATATGGAGCATCAAAATCATTCTTTCACCGTAAGAAACAGCAGGCTTTGGTGAACAGTCATGGAAATTTTCAGGTCTCTGTTGAAATCCATCAAAAAGATATGACGAGAGAAAAAGTGCCTCATTTCCAGAGTTTGAAATCTGAAAGATCTGAGCGAGGGACAATTTCCTACCTCAAACAAGTGTAATCATCTCAAACGGTAATAGGTGGGAAAAATTCTTGAATTGTGAGCATCAGGGATGTCTGAAGATATATGGCACAAGCCTCATGTCTCAACTTTGTTTCGTTAAGGAGATATGACGATTTGAAAATGCCTCTCATTAGAGAATCCAGCGCTGATTTTGAAGAAACTCTCCATTGATTTCTATGGAGAGTTTTAGATTTATGTTCTCTGAGGAGATTTGCAAAAAATCTTAAGTCCACAACAATGATAGTGACATTTTCTGAAAGCCAGCAAAAATACCTACGTTTTGATGTATAATTTGTGGGGGTTGAGTGGAAATTGAGCGAGTAGCAAGAAGTTGTTCAGACATGAAGAGAAAATTCAGAAAGGACGAGTGTACACTCTGAGTTAATTGCATAGCAACCATAGCAACGCATGTATTTTCTGAAAAATCACAATTTTGCAACTGAAAACTTAAAGAGAGATAAATTAAAACGGTAGAAATCTGAAAAAGCTGAATCAGACAGGAATAGCCCAATAATCTGAGAACATTTTAAAGTTTGAATGGAGTTTCTAGGTGAAAGTATGACAAAGTAGTTAAGTTTCAAAAACAAGCAAGTTTTAGCAGAATTGCGGAAGTTTCCATTCATTTCAATGGGACAAATTAAAGGAAAAAAGTGTAATATTTTAAAAAGTATAACAGTAATAAACACCAAAAGTCATAGCAAAGAGCAGAAAGAGCAGAACAGTATAGAGTTTGAACTGAGAAAATCGGCAGAAAACTGTGGAAGTAGTTAAGTGCCAAAAATGTACGGAAGCAACTAGAAGAATAACTAGAAAGCGAAAATTTCAGAAGAAATTTTATGTGTGCCTATGCCGCTGCTAATCACTGTAGTTTGCCATTCATACGGCTACAGAGAGCAAAACTCAGAAGAGCAGCCATTCTCCACCATGAACTATGGTAAAAACAAACACCGCTCACGCTTCACAGATGACAGCTTACAGTTTTGTGTAAAGATGAAGTTACTTTGTACAGCGCCGATTTGCAGACGCTGTGCACACAGGTTCATGAGCAGAAGTCCCATTGTACCACGGCAGACCCGACAATGTTTGCATGAACACACTTTGAAGCATTACATTATAGACCACTTTTCACACATGCATTCACTTTTTGTTTTTTGTTATTTTTACACAGTGTTCTGAATTATGAACAATGGTCTACAGCCAATCCTGTGTATTATTATACAAACTTTGGTTGTGAGATTCAGATAACTATTTAATAAAAGCTAAATATTTTATATGAGAGTAAGAAAGAAAAGTATATCTTTGTGTCCACCTTTCTCTGTTAATGCCCTAGCTTCCCCCCCCTAAAAGCTTTGCTAGATCCGCCCCTGCACAGTTACCAGCTGTCAGCTACACAAAAAAGGAGCTTGGTCTTTGTCTCTCAGAAACAACTCATAACTTCCCTTCAACTCATTCATGTCACCTAAAGTGTAAACCTGTTTCTCCATCACCAGTTCAGCTCTGATGATTCAGTAAGGACATCTCCTGATTTCATCTTCATGCTCCAGCAAACATCAGCTGATACTAGAAATTAAAATCAAAAGAATTCTAACAACAGCTGATCAAGCTTAAACGTGCTGCTGTTGTTTAGCGCGATAAATAAGAGCGAACAGCCGATCATTGATCAGTTTCATGATTGACGTTTCAACACGCGAGAGAATGACAGGGGAGGCTTCGTAACGACAGAATAAATCATAATGTTTTCTCTGAATGTGGGACGATTCCGTTTGTACGGCACGGCAACTCTATGAACTAACCCTAATGAATAAAATAAAGTCCAACGTCAGTAACTTAGTGCGCACACAGCTGTATATAAACTCCCGTGGCATTACGATTGTAAAAGGTCAACGAAAATAAATTACACCTAAACTCGGTTTATATCTGACCCAAATAGAGAGCGACCGGGTGCTGACACGAGTTTCACCCGCCTCAATATAAGCCAAGCCTGGGTGCTTTTTCACGAAGGGTTGCTAGCGGCGCGAGCTAACTATGCTAGCGGCGCTAGCTAGCTAGCCGGCTATCAGCAACACATAAGAGAACTGCTGCTAAATAAACTACACCTAAACTCGGTTTATATCTGACCCAAATAGAGAGCGACCGGGTGCTGACACGAGTTTCACCCGCCTCAATATAAGCCAAGCCTGGGTGCTTTTTCACGAAGGGTTGCTAGCGGCGCAGCTAACTATGCTAGCGGCGCTAGCTAGCTAGCCGGCTATCAGCAACACATAAGAGAACTGCTGCTAAATAAACTACACCTAAACTCGGTTTATATCTGACCCAAATAGAGTGCAGTTCATAACTTCTTACCTGAAATTCAGTTCACCTCACGCTCCTGCCTTCGCTTTCCCTGATCCATGATTGACCACCGCGTTAGCAATCGCCTGCCCGGCCTCATATGTCTCGTTGGCGGCATGTCCTTTCTGTCACACACCGGTGGGTAGCTGCCCTCTGTTGTAGCTCCACCACCAAACAACTCAGTTATTTTTTCCACATCCAGCTGTAACTGCGATTCTATGCGAGCATTTGCGAGAGACCAGGGAGGTGAAACGACAGAGAGAGTCCCTCGCTATCCATTTGCAGCCAAGGCGGCAGCTAGCTAGGTAGCCAGCTAGGTAGCCGGCTAGCTGTCAGGCAGGACCGACGTAGTCAGAGCACTGTCGCTAAATATGGGATGTCTTGATAAAACAAGCAGATATTTGAAGTTTACACACCTACATTCTCGCCTGAAAATATCTTAAAAGCTTATTTTGTGACCTAGAAACATGAATAAAAGACATATAAAACGAAGTGGTGGCCGCCATTGTTCACTCTGTAGAGGCGTGCTATGAATTGTGGGATATTGAGTTTTCCACCAAGCATTACCGTAACTTTTGAATGATTTGCGCAACCTTAAAAATTCCAAGGGCTCCTGAAAGCAGCGACGCTGTGCGCACCGTTGAAATTGTCATCATTACGGTAATCCAAATAAGGGTACACAGGCTGTACCACTCCCGGCATACCACTAGAGAGAGCCAAGACACCACAAATGAAGTCTGTTTATTTGGCGCCAAAAGATGAATTGGCCTAAATTTGCACTAAAATATTAATATTTAAAAAACTATAAAAGTTATAAACACCAAAAGTCATAACATAATAGTCCAGCTCCAGCCGCACAAAATGATCTAACATATGTAACCCTAATGTCAAAACTGTTTGGCAGAGGAGCGCGGGAAAATTTTCACTAAAATATTAATATTTAAAAAACTATAAAATTCATAAACACCAAAAGTCATAGCACACCATTCCAGATCCGGCCGCACAAAATGAGGTAACATATATGAAGCTTGTCTCAAAACTGCGAGGCGAGATTCGCTGCAAAATTTCAGGCGGAAACTGGAGAATAATAATAATAATAATAATAATAATAAATCCGACGAATAGTAATATGTGTGCCTCTTGTCATAGGCACACATAACTAGAAAAATTTGCATTTCCTGCGAAAATGCTGTGTGGATGCCTTAACGCTGAAGCTGTCTGCTGAAAAGCTGAAAAAGATGAAAAGTTGCAAAAAGTTGTATGGTGGTGAAAAAAAAAAAAATGTCGTCCTGAGCAGGATTCGAACCTGGCCCTCCTGGGCTCAAGGCGGAAACTCTTCTCACTGAGCCAAACTCATTCTCACAAAGAAGAGGTGGACAGACTGACCATTCTGCTGAAATTAGCAGAAGCTGCTGAGAATTGTGCTGATAAGAGGTGAAAAGGCTGAAAATTTTGCAGAAAAGAGGTGAATCAGCAGAATTTCTGCTGAAAAGAGGTAAAGAAGCAGAAAGTTGCACTTAAAAGAGATGAATCAGCAGAATTTCTGCTCAAAAGAGTTTTTCCTGAAAACTGCTGAGATTTGTGCTAATGAGAGGTGAAAAAGCTGAAAATTTTGCAGAAGAAGTGAATACGCAGAATTTGGGCTGAAAAGAAGTGAAAATTCTGCTGAAAAGAGTTCAATCAGCAGAATTTCTGCTGAAAAGAGTTCTGCAGAACTCTTTTCAGAATTCTGCTGAAAAGAGGTTTTTGCTGAAAACAGCTGAAAAACCTGGGATTTGTGCTGAAAAGTGGTGAAAAAACTGAAAATTCTGCTGAAAACGGGTGAAAAAGCTTAAATTTGTGTTGAAAAGAGTTAAAAAAGTTTAACTGTTAACTGAAAGAAATGTTGCCATGAGCGGGATTTGAACCCGGGCCTCCCAGTCTGAGAACGGCTGCTCATCTCACTGAGCTAAAACACAGGTCATCCCGGCAAAGAAAATCAGTGAGGCCACTGATAATATGGCAGAAATGGGCAAAAAATATTGCAAAAAAAATTCAATATCTCAAAAAGTATAGAAGTTATGAGCACCAAAAGTCATAGCCGGCATTAGCAGAAAGAGCAGAATTTTTTAAAGTTTGAATGGCGAAAATCGGCTGAAAACTGAAGGAGTAGTTAAGTGCCAAAAAGTGTACGGAAGCAACTAGAAGAATAATAATAATAAAGAATAAAGAGAAACAGGAAAACAATAGTGTGGAAGCCCTTTAGGGCATCCACACAACTAGAAAAATTTGCATTTCCTGCGAAAATGCTGTGTGGATGCCTTAACGCTGAAGTTGCCTGCTGAAAAAGCTGAAAAAGTTAAAAACTTGCAAAAAGTTATATGGCGGTGAAGAAACTGAAAATTCTGCTGAAAACAGGTGAAGAAGCAGAAAATGTTTGCTGAAAAGTGGTGAAAAGCCAAAAACTTCTACTGAAAGGGGTAAAGACAGGGAAATTTTTGCTAAAAAAAAAAAACATTGCCCTAAGCAGGATTCGAACCTGGCCCTCCAGGTCCTAAGGCAGCGACTCATCTCACTGAGCCAAAGTCATTCTGACAAAGAAGAGGTGGAGAGACTGACAATTCTGCTTAAATGAGCAGAAGCTGCTGAGAATTGTGCAGAAAAGAGGTGAATCAGCAGAATTTCTGCAGAAAAGAGGTAAAGAAGCAAAAAGTTGCGCTGAAAAGACATGAATCAGCAGAATTTCTGCTCAAAAGAGTTTTTTTCTGAAAACAGCTGAGATTTGTGCTGATAATAGGGGAAAAGGCTGAAAATTTTGCAGAAGAGGTGAATAAGCAGAATTTGGGCTGAAAAGGGGTGAAAATTCTGCTGAAAAGAGTTCAATCAGCAGAATTTCTGCTGTCTTTTCAGCAAAAGAGTTCTGCAGAACTCTTTTGTTCTGCAGAACTCTTTTCAGAATTCTGCTGAAAAGAGGTTTTTGCTGAAAACAGCTGAAAAAGCTGGGATTTGTGCTGAAAAGTGGTGAAAAAACTGAAATTGTGCTGAAAAGGGGTGAAAAAGCTTAAATTTGTGTTGAAAAGAGTTAAAAAAGTTTAACTGTTAACTGAAAGAAATGTTGCCATAAGCGGGATTTGAACCCGGGCCTCCCAGTCTGAGAACGGCTGCTCATCTCACTGAGCTAAAACACAGGTCTTCCCGGCAAAGAAATCAGTGAGGCCACTGATAATATGGCAGAAATGGGCAAAAAATATTGCAAAAAAATTCAATATCTCAAAAAGTATAGAAGTTATGAGCACCAAAAGTCATAGCCGGCATTAGCAGAAAGAGCAGAATTTTTTAAAGTTTGAATGGCGAAAATCGGCTGAAAACTGAAGGAGTAGTTAAGTGCCAAAAAGTGTACGGAAGCAACTAGAATAATATAGTGGAATAAAGAATAAAGAGAAACAGGAACTCAATAGTGTGGAAGCCCTTTAGGGCATCCACACAACTAGAAAATTTGCATTTCCTGCGAAAATGCTGTGTGGATGCCGGAAAGCTGAAGCTGTCTGCTGAAAATGACTGAAAAGATGAAAAGCTGCAAAAATTGTATGGCAGTAAAGAAACTGAAAAATTATGCTGAAAACAAGTGAAAAAACAGAAACTTTTGCTGAAAAGAGGTGAAAAGGCAAAAATTCTGCTTCAAAGGGGTACAGAAGTTCAAATTTGTACTGAAAAGAGGAGAGGTGAAAAGGTTTCCTCTGAAATGAGCAGAAGATACTGAGATTTGTATTGATAAGAGGTGAAAGGCTGAAATTCTGCTTAAAATAGGTGAATCAGCAGAATTTCTACTGAAAAGAGGTAAAGAAGTAGAACGTTGCACTGAAAACAGGTGAATCAGCAGAATGTCGAGATTTCTGTTGAAAACACCTGAAAAAGCTGGAATTTGTGCTGAAAAGGGGTGAAAAAACTCACAATTCTGCTGAAACGGGGTGAAGAAGAGGTGTTGGGCTGTTGAGAAGAGTTAAATAAGTTGAACTGATATGTTTGGGTACAAATACTATGATTTGGCAATAATACTGCGTTTTAGCACAACTCCTGAGATTTGATTGAAATACTATGATTTAGAAGAAATATTATGACTTTGTACAAATACAATATTTTGGCAGAAATACTATGATTTGCAAGAAATACTATTATTTAGTAGAAATACTATGATTTACCAGAAGTACAATGTTTCTGCAAAAATAGTATAATTTTGAAGAAATACTATGCCTTAGTAGTAATACTATAACATCAGAGATATATGATGATTTTGCAGACATTCTGGTTTTACACAAATACTATAATGTGGCAGAAATACTATGCTTTAGCACAAATACTATGATTTGCTATAAATACTATGATTTGGCACATATACTGTATTCAGCAGATATACTTTAACAAAATCGAGAGTCTACGACTTAGTAATAATACTATAACATAATAGATATACTATGATTTTGCAGACAGTCTATGTTTTTGCACAACTAGCACAATGTGGCAGAAATACTATGATTTGGCACAAGTACTATGATTTAGTAGAAATACTCTTTTGGCACAAATACTATGTTTCAGTACAAATACTATGATTTGGCAATAATACTGCGTTTCAGCACAACTACTGAGATTTGATTGAAATACTATGATTTAGAAGAAATACTATGACTTCGTACAAATACTATGTTTTGGTTCGAATAGTATGATTTGCAAAAAATAGTATGATTTGCACAAGTACCATGATTTAGTACAAATACTACGAATTGGCAGAAATACTGTGACTTAGTAGTAACACTTTAACATAACAGATATACTGTGATTTTGCAGACATAGTGTGTTTTTCCACATATACTACGATTTCGCTCAAATACTATAAAGTTGCAGTGATACTATTATTTTGAAGGAATACTATGATTAGGTAGAAATACTATGCCTTAGTAGTAATACTATAACATAACAGATATACTGTGGTTTGGCAGACATAGTATGTTTTTGCACAAATACTACGATTTTGCTCAAATACTATGAAATTGCAGTAATACTTTGATTTTGAAGGAATACTATATATAGGTAGAAATACTATGCCTTAGTAGTAATACTATAACATAACAGATATACTGTGGTTTAGCAGACATAGTATGTTTTTGCACAAATACTACGATTTTGCTCAAATACTATGAAATTGCAGTAATACTATGATTTTGAAGGAATACTATGATTTGGTAGAAATACTATGCCAAATCGTAGTAATACTATAACATAACAGATATACTGTGATTTTGCATAAGTATGTTTTTTTCACAAATACTACTATTGGGCAGAAATACTACGTTTTAGCACAAATACTATGATTTGCTATAAATACTATGATTTGGCACATATACTATATTCAGCAGATATATTATAACATAACAGAAATTCTACGACTTAGTAGTAATACTATAACATAACAGATATTTTACTTGGGCACAAATACTATAACTTGGCACAAATACCATGATTTGGCAAAAAAATACCATGATTTGGCAGAAATACTATGATAGGGTATGAATACTATGAATAGGGACAAGTACTATGATTTAGTACAAATACTATGATTGACAGAAATACTATGCCTTAGTAGTAATACTATAACATAACGATATACTGTGATTTTGCAGACACAGTATGTTTTTGCACAAATACTACGATTTTGCTCAAATACTATGAAATTGCAGTAATACTATGATTTTGAAGGAATACTATGATTTGGTAGAAATACTATGCCTTAGTAGTAATACTATAACATAACAGATATACTGTGATTTTGCATAAGTAGTTTTTGCACAAATACTACAATTGGCAGAAAATACTATGTTTTAGCACAAATACTATGATTTGCTATAAAT
>NW_020327572.1:0-34875 GCF_001858045.2 Oreochromis niloticus
TTAAAGGAAAAAAGTGTAATATTTTAAAAAGTATAACAGTAATAAACACAAAGTCATAGCAAACATTAGCAGAAGAGCAGAAAGTATAGAGTTTGAACGGAGAAAATCGGCTGAAAACTGAGGCAGTAGTTAAACGGCAAAAAACGTACGGAAGCAACTTGAAGAATAACTAGAAAAATTTGCATTTCCTGCGAAAATGCAGTGTGGATGCTTTAAAGCTGAAGCTTTTGCTAAAAAGTAGCTGAAAAAGCTGAAAAGTTGCAGAAATTGTAAAATGAAGCAAAGGAACTTTGCTAAAATGTAGTAACTTAGCAATATCTTAGAGGAAACATAATACTTTGGCAGAAATACAATAGCATAGCAGAACTTAGCAGAAATATTGTAACTTACCAGAAACACGATAATTCTCAAAATACAAGAATTTAGGAGAAATAGTATAAGATAAGAGAAAGAATATATTTAGCCAAACATTCTTAACATTACAGAATACTATGATTTAGAGAAACAGTACAACATAGCAAAATGCTGTAATTTGACAGAAATACTACATCCATCATCCATCCATCCTCATCCGCTTTATCCGAGGTCGGGTCGCGGGGCAGCAGCCTAAGCAGAGAAGCCCAGACCTCCCTCTCCCCAGCCACCTCCTCCAGCTCATCCGGGGGAACACCAAGGCGTTCCCAGGCCAGCCGAGAGATATAATCTCTCCAGCGCGTCCTGGGTCTGCCCCGGGGCCTCCTCCCGTGGGACATGCCGGAACACCTCACCCAGGAGGCGCCCAGGGGCATCCTTGTCAGATGCCCGAACCACCTCAACTGGCTCCTTTTGATGTGGAGGAGCAGCGGCTCTACTCTGAGCCCCTCCCGGATGGCCGAACTTCTCACCCTATCTCTAAGGGAGAGGCCAGCCACCCTTCGGAGGAAGCTCATTTCTGCCGCTTGTATCCGCGATCTCGTTCTTTCGGTCACTACCCACAGCTCGTGGCCATAGGTGAGGGTCGGGACGTATATCGACCGGTAAATTGAGAGCTTCGCTTTTACACTCAGCTCCCTCTTCACCACGACGGACCGGTGCAGCGTCCGCATCACTGCAGCCGCAGTACCAATCCGTCTGTCGATCTCCGGCTCCCTTCTCCCATCACTCGCGAACAAGACCCCGAGATACTTAAACTCCTCCACTTGGGGCAGGAACTCATCCCCGACCCAGAGTGGGCACTCCACCCTTTTCCGGCTGAGAACCATGGCCTCAGATTTGGAGGTGCTGATCCTCATTCCCGCTGCTTCACACTCGGCTGCGAACCGTTCCAGTGCGAGCTGGAGGCCCCCACCCGATGAAGCCATCAGAACCACATCATCCGCAAAAAGCAGAGATGAGATTCTGAGGCCACCGAAGTGAAAGCCCTCCGCCACTTGGCTGCGCCTAGAAATCCTGTCCATAAAAATTATGAACAGAATCGGTGATAAAGGCAGCCCTGGCGGAGCCCATCACCCACCGGAAACGAGTCCGACTTATTGCCGGCAATGCGAACCAAACTCTTACAACGGTTGTATAGGATCGAATGGCCCATAGCAATGGGCCAGACACCCCATACTCCCGCAACACCTCCCACAGGACACCCCGAGGGATACGGTCGAATGCCTTCTCCAAGTCCACAAAACACATGTAGACTGGTTGGGCAAACTCCCATGCACCCTCAAGTATCCTCGAGAGGATAAAGAGCTGGTCCAGTGTTCCGCGACCAGGACGAAAACCGCATTGTTCCTCCTGTATCCGAGGTTCGACTAACGGACGAACTCTCCTTTCCAGCACCCTGCATAGACTTTCCCAGGGAGGCTGAGGAGTGTGATCCCCCTGTAGTTGGAACACACCCTCCGGTCCCCCTTCTTAAAGATGGGGACCACCACCCCGGTCTGCCAGTCCAGGGTACTGCCCCTGATCTCCACGCAACATTGTAGAGGCGTGTCAACCAGGACAGCCCTACAACGTCCAGAGCCTTCAGGAACTCGGGCGGACCTCATCAACACCAGGGCTCTGCCACCGAGGAGTTGTTTAACTGCCTCAGTGACCTCGACCCCAGAAATTGGCGGTCATTCCCCTCATCCCCAGACTCTGCTTCCTCCTCGGAAGACGTGTCAGTGGATTAAGGAGGTCCTCGAAGTATTCCTTCCACCGTCTGACAATTTTCTCAGTCGACGTCAGCAGCGCACCGCCAGCACTATACACAGTGCAGGTAGAGCACCGCTTTCCCCTCCTGAGACGCCTGACGGTTTGCCAGAATCTCTTCGAGGCAGTCCGAAAGTCTTTTTCCATGGCCTCTCCGAACTCCTCCCACACCCAAGTTTTTGCTTCAGCCACTGCCCGAGCCGCATTCCGCTTGGCCTGTCGATACCTGTCAGCTGCCTCTGGAGTCCCACAGGTTAACAAAGCCCGATAGGACTCCTTCTTCAGCTGGTGGCTCCCTTCACCTCTGGTGTCCACCATTTGGTTCGGGATTACCACCACGGCAGGCACCAACCACCTTGCGGCCGCAGCTCAATGCAGCAGCTTCGGCAATGGAGACGCTGAACATGGTCCATTCGACTCAATGTCCCCAGTCTCCCTCGGAATGTTGTTGAAGCTCTACCGGAGTGTGCGTTGAAGATCTCGCGGACTGGGGCCTCTGCTAGACGTTCCCAGCACACCCTCACTACGCGTTTAGGTGCACCGGGTCTGTCCAGCGTCCTCCCCCGCCACCTGATCCAACTCACCACCAGGTGGTGATCAGTTGACAGCTCAGCCCCCTCTTTACCCGAGTGTCCAGAACATATGGTCGCAGGTCTGGTGATACGATTACAAAATCGATCATCGACCTGCAGCCTAGAGCATCCTGGTGCCACGTGCACTTATGGACACTCTTATGTTCGAACAAGGTGTTCGTTATGGCCAAACTGTGATTTGCACAGAAATCCAATAACAAAACACCACTCGGGTTCAGATCAGGGAGGCCGTTCCTCCCAATCACGCCCCTCCAGGTATCGCTGTCGTTACCCACGTGAGCATTGAAGTCTCCCAGTAGGACAACAGAGTCTCCAGGTGGGCACCTTCCAGCAACCCCCCCCCCAGGGACTCTAAGAAGGCTGGGTACTCTGAACTGCCACTCGGCGCATAAGCGCAGATGACAGTCAGGACCCGTTCCCCGACCCTGAGCGCAGGGAACAAACCCTCTCATCCACCGGGAAAAACCCCAACGTACCGGCAGCAAGCCGGGGGGATATTAGAATACCCACCCCAGCCCGCCGCCTCTCACCAGGGCAACTCCAGACTGAGACAGAGTCCAGCCCCTCTCCAGGAGACTAGTTCCAGAGCCCAAGCCATGCGTAGAGGTGAGCCCGACTATATCTAGCCGGTACTTCTCAACCTCGCGCACTAACTCAGGCTCCTTCCCCACCAGAGAGGTGACATTCCATGTCCCTATTGCCAGTCTTGGCAGCCGGGGATCAGTCCGCCAGGGCCTCCGCTCCTGGCCGCCGCCCGACACACAATGCACCCGACCCAGAAATACTACATTGGCAGAAATACTATATTTAGCACAAATCTTATAAAATAGCAGAAATAGTATGATTTAGCACAATAGTAATAACTTAAACAGAAAAATTGGAAAAGCAAAATGGACAGCTGAAAAAATGCTGAACATGCTAAGGATCCTTCAAATGTACTTGTTAAATGAAAAAATCGGCAAAAAAAAAGTATAACAGTCACACAATCACAAATATAGACACATATGGAAACACACATGCACAGAGAGACACACACAGGATCAAATTCAGTCAACCAGTCTAAATATATTGAATTTAAATCATACAATAAGATGCTCCCATAAAAAGGCTCTCTCTCGCTCTCGCTCTCTCTCTGTCACACACACACAAACACACACACACACACACACACACACACACACACACACACACAGAGCCTAAAGGGAACAGTATTTGTGTCATGGAGTAACAAGAATCTGAGGTCCATATTAGAAAAGCTGCTAAAATCATAAAAGTTTGCAGAATGGTAATAAATGATGAATATGAATTAGTGGTCTGTGATAGTGTATTAATTTGTAGGGGAAAAACATGTTGCCCAAGGTGGAATTGAACCCACGACCTTTGGGTTGCAGACGTGTGTCATTACAAACTGTGCCACTGGGAAAGAGAACGAGCGCCTGGAAAACAGGGTGATGAACTGTCAGATTTAGATCGCGGTGAGAGGCATAAAACGCCGATTTTTGGAGTTACAAAATGTCATGTAACTCAAAAACTAGGTGGACTAGAAGCATAATTCTTGTACTGGGTGAATCAGCGGACTTTGGTGTACTTTGACTGTGATTTTCATTGCTCTTTGTACATCCGTCGCTGAGATATGACAAGGGAAGAAAGGGCAGACCTCAGATATGATTGGCTGGCTGGGAAGCCGTGCAGGCCCTGATATGTATTTGTATGTATCAGTCCTCACAGAGGATTAGCTGCCTGGGACCTGGCAGAAATATATAGAAATAGTATGATTAAGCATAAATACTACATTTTTAGAAAAACTATATTAAGGACAAATCCTATAAAAAGCAGAAATAATATATTAAGCAATATAAATATCCTCTAAAAATCCTATAAAAAGCAGTAAAACTGTACTATGATTTGGTAGAAAAACCCTAAATAATCAAAAATACTAAATTTGGCAGAAATAGCAGAAACACTATATTTAGCACAAATCTTATGAAATAGCAGAAATAGTATGATTTAGCAGAAAGCTGTATTTAGCTCAAATCTCATGAAATGGCAGAAATAGTATGATTTAGCAGAAATGCTGTATTTAGCAGAAATTCTGAAAAGCAGCAGAAAAGCTATGACTTAGCACAACAGTAATAACTTAAATGGAAAATTGGAAAAGCAAAATGGACAGCTGAAAAAATCCTGAACATGCTAAGGGTCCCTCAAATGTAATTGTGAAATGAAAAAAAAACAAATCAGCAAAAAAAAGTATAACAGTCACACAATCACAAATATGGACACATATGGAAACACACATGCACAGAGAGACACACACAGGATCAAATTCAGTCAACCAGTCTAAATATATTGAATCTAAATCATACAATAAGATGCTCCCATAAAAACTCTCTCTCGCCCTCTCTTTCTCTCTCTCTCTGTCTCACACACACACACACACACACACACACACACACACACACACACACACACACACAGGGAGAGAGAAGCAAGTTTCTAGGTCAGTCAAGCAGCCTGGGAGCTGCTGAATTTGAATCCACCAATCAGAGAGGCTGTGTGCTTTTTCCCGCCAAAACAGGTGCACGCAGCACAGAGAGACACAGGATTTTTGCAGTCTATTTCTCATAGTGAGGACTCCCCTCAAACAAATGACCATAATTTCCTAACCGTAGGGGCTAGAACGGTCATTCTTACACCATTTTGTTCAGAAGAGATGGGGGAATCTTAAAGTGTTGACAATTTATCATTAAAATATGAATTATTAAAGATATTTGACTTGTAATGCACCATAACTGAGTAGAGGCGCAGCAAAAACTGCCTTGACTTGCCCTCAAAGAACGCTTTCTAACTCTAAATCTATTTGGAGTATCGATATCATTCTTTCACCGTAAGAGACAGCAGGCTTTGGTGAACAGTCATGGAAATTTTCAGGTCTGTGTGGAAATCCATCAAAAAGATATGACGAGAGAAAAAAGTGCCTCATTTCCAGAGTTTGAAATCTGAAGAAATCTGAGCGAAGGACGAATTTCCTACCCTCAAACAAGTCTAACTCATCTCAGAACAGTAATAGGTGAGAAAATAATTCTTGAATTGTGAGCGTCATGAGTGTCTGAAGATATACGGGGGCAAGCCTCATGTCTTAACTTCGCTTCGTTAAGGAGATATGACGATTCGAAAATGCCTCTCATTACAGAAATTAAGCGGTGATTTTGATCAAACTCTCCATTGACTTTCTATGGAGAGTTTTTCGACTTTGTGTTGGTCTGAGGAGATTTGCCAAAATTCTATAAATCCCACAAAATGATAGTGACATTTTCTGAAAGCCAGCAAAAATACCTACGTTTTGATGTATAATTTGTGGGAGTTGAGTGAAAATTAATCAAGTAGCAAGAAGTTGTTCGGACATGAAGAGAAAATTGCCAAAGGTACAGTGGCTCACTTAGAACCAACTGCATAGCAACCATAACAACGCATGTATTTGTGAAAAATCACAAAGATGAAACTCAAAACTTAAAGAGGGATAAGATGAAAACGGTAACAGATATGAAAAAGCTGAATCATTCATGAATAGCCCAATAATTTGTGAACATTTTAAAGTTTGAATGGTTGTTCTAGGCGAAAGTATGAGAAAGTAGTTAAGTTTCAAAATGAGCAAGTTTTAGCAGAATTGCAGAAATTTCCCATTCATTTCAATGGGACAAATTAAAGGAAAAAAGCTTAATATTTTAAAAAGTATAACAGCAAAAAATACCAAAAGTCATAGCACACATTAGCAGAAATAGCAGAATAGTTTAAAATTTGAACGGTGAAAATCAGCTGAAAATTGTGAAAGTAGTTAAGTGCCAAAAAACGTACAAAAAGTGGAAACTGGAATAATAAAGAATAAAGAGAAACAGGAACTCAATAGTGTGGATGCATAAAGCATCCACACAATAATAATAAAGTATAATAAAGAATAAAGAGAAACAGGAACTCAATAGTGTGGATGCATAAAGCATCCACACAACTAGAAAAAGTTTGCATTTCCTGCGAAAATGCTGTGTGGATGCCAGAACGCTGAAGCTCTCTGCTGAAAATGACTGAAAAAGATGAAAAGCTGCAAAAATTGTATGGCAGTAAAGAAACAGAAAGATTATGCTGAAAACAAGTGAAGATGCAGAATCTTTTGCTGAAAAGACGTGAAAATGCAAAATTCTGCTTAAAAGGGGTACAGAAGTTCAAATTTGTACTGAAAAGAGGTGAAAAGGTTCATTCTGAAATGAGCAGAACATACTGAGATTTATACTGATAAGAGGTGAATGGCTGAAAATTCTGCTTAAAATAGGTGAATCAGCAGAATTTCTACTGAAGAGAGGTAAAGAAGTAGAACGTTGTACTATGCCTTAGTAGTAATACTATAATCAAACAGATATACTGTGATTCTGCAGACATAGTATGTTTATGCACAAATACTACGATTTTCCTCAAATACTATGAAATTGCAGTAATACTATGATTTTGAAGGAATACTATGATGTGGTAGAAAAACTATGCCTTAGTAGTAATACTATAACATAACAGATATACTGTGATTCTGCAGACATAGTATGTTTTTGCACAAATACTACGACTTTGCTCAAATACTATGAAATTGCAGTAATACTATGATTTTGAAGGAATACTATGATGTGGTAGAAATACTATGCCTTAGTAGTAATACTATAACATAACAGGTATACTGATTTTGCAGACACAGTATGTTTTGCACAAATACTACGATTTTGCTCAAATACTATGAAACTGCAGTAATACTATCATGTTGAAGGAATACTATGATTTGGTAGAAATACTATGCCTTAGTAGTAATACTATAATATAACAGATATATTGTGATTTTGCAGACATAGTATGTTTTTGCACAAATACTACGATTTTGCTCAAATACTATGAAATTGCAGTAATACTATGATTTTGAAGGAATACTATGATGTGGTAGAAATACTATGCCTTAGTAGTAATACTATAACATAAAAGATATACTGTGATTCTGCAGACATAGTATGTTTTTGCACAAATACTACGACTTTGCTCAAATACTATGAAATTGCAGTAATACTATGATTTTGAAGGAATACTATGATGTGGTAGAAATACTATGCCTTAGTAGTAATACTATAACATAACAGATATACTGTGATTCTGCAGACATAGTATGTTTTTGCACAAATACTGCGACTTCTGCCATGGAGCGTTAACAAGAATCTGAGGTCCATATTAGAAAAGCTCAGAAAATCATAAATGTACTGCCTCTGCTATGGTTGGGCAGTCAGCTAAACTCCTTCCCCACATCAAGACTCTGACGACACGATTCCCGGTTCACAGGTTTATTGACACAGGGAAAGGTGAAACTGTAACAAACAGTACAAGACATAATCACTGTACTTATTCACCATGTACATATACAACGAAGAAAATATATTAACCCAGTTTTTTAATATGTCGACATGCAATGTTCATATGAATTACTTCCCTTTTTAACTCAAATACAAACATCAAATTATGATTTTAACAAGTCTTGCTACAATGAATGCCTCCAATTCGTTTATCGTTCCCCTTTAACTAGCTCCATAAGCGATTGCTAGCGTAAACTGCATAAGATTGCATCATCATTAAACTTATAGAAAAATGAACTTACTTGAAAGAAAGTGGTCTATACATGCACATAAAATATAAAACAAGTTTGTACATACCCACAATGCTACCAAAGGCAAAGGATGTATGTGGATGCCACTGGATTTGTCTGACTAAGGCCACCATGCTGCACATGCCTTCTCCCTAATTCACAGACTTACTTCCTGTTTACTGACGACATCATGTCCTACTACCGACTACAGGTTTTAAGGTGGCACCACAGAGTTACAATCGCATATTTAAACATTTAGCAAATCCAAGAAAACAGTCTAACTTAAAACAACTTTCAATATCAGAACAATAAAACTTTGCAGAATTGTAATAAATTAGCAATATAAATTACAGGTCTGTGTATAAATTTGTAGTGAAAAAAAAAAAAGTTGAACAAAGTGGGATTTAACCCACGACCTTTGAGCTGCAGACCCGTGTCATTACCAATTACGCCACCTGGAATGGGGGCTGGCGGCTGGAAAAAAAGATTGATGAGCAGTCAGAAATAGATGGCGGTGAGAGGCTTAAATCGCCGTTTTTTGTAGTTACAAAACGTCGTGTAACTCAAAAACTAGGTGGGATAGAAGCACAAGTCTTGTACTGGGCGAATCAGCCGACTTTGGTGAACTTTGACTGCGATTTTCATTGCTCTTTGTACCTCCGTTGCGGAGATATGACGAGAGAAGAAATTTTCATTTTCAGAGTTTGAAAACTGAGAGGAGGACAGATTTCCAACCCTCAAACAAACATAGTTTATGGCTCAACAGTAAGATGACAGTAAAAACTGCTCACACCGTGAGTATCAGCAGTGCCTGAAGATAAATTGGCAGCATGCAGATGAATCTTACAAAGAAGCTCTGAGTGAGAGATTGAGCTTGTATTTACACCCCAAGCTGGTAGGGGGTGCTCTTTATTAAACACTTGCTTGTGCTACAATGTGCTTCAAGGGTCAATAACAGCATAACAGAACTCACTTATGGTACTGCATTCTTCCTATAAACCAATAACTGTCAGTGACTTTGTACTGTAGTATAAACACAACATTCAAGACAACAGTTAAAAGTAACATAACCATAAACAATGAAAGAAGAACATCTAAAAAGCAGCACATGTCCCAAGGCATGATGGGAGAGAACTAGCTGTTCCCCCAACACGCCACATTATTTATGATTTGGCAGAAACACTGGGACTTGGTATAAGTAGTATGATTTACATGAAATACTTTGACTTAGCAGAAATTCTATAATCTAGCAAAAAGCACTTCAGCATAGCAGAAATTCTATGATTGAGCAGAATTACTAGGATTTAGCACAAACACTATGATTTGGCTCAAAAACCTTTATTTTGCAGTTATATTGTAATTTGGCAGAAATACTGTGCTTTGGAACAAGTACCAAGATTTGGCAGAAATACTATGAGCAGTAATAATATAACATAGCAGAAATACTGTTATTTTGTGGAAATAGTATGCTTTGGCACAAATACCATGGAGTAGTAATACTTTAACATGGGAGAAATATTGATACAGACACACAAACATACACATACACAGAGCACAAAGGGAGCAGTGGCTGTGAAGAGTCTGTGCTTGGTATATCTAGGTCAGTTAAATTAGCTGCACCTGCTGTAATCAGCCCTTACACACAGACACAGAGAGAGGTATAAGTTTTCTGCAGTGTATTTCTCTCATTGAGGATTCCCCTCGAACAAATGGCCATTATTTCCTAACCGTAGGGGCTAGAACGCTCATTCTGACACCGTTTTGTTCAGAAGAGATGGGGGAATCTGCAGGTCTTCTTAATTCAGAGATAAAATGTAAATTATTGAAGATATATGACTTGTAATACACTGTAACTGAGTAGAGGCAAAGCAAAACTGCCTTGACTTGCCCTCAAACAACGTTTTGTAACTCTAAATCTATATGGAGCATCAAAATCATTCTTTCACCGTAAGAAACAGCAGGCTTTGGTGAACAGTCATGGGAATTTTCAGGTCTCTGTGGAAATCCATCAAAAAGATATGACGAGAGAAAAAAGTGCCTCATTTCCAGAGTTTGAAATCTGAAGAAATCTGAGCGAGGGACAAATTTCCTATCCTCAATGAAGTGTAATTCATGGCCAAACTATAATAGGTGAGGAAGAAATTCTTGAATTATGAGCATCAGGGATGTCTGAAGATATATTGGCACAAGCCTCATGTCTCAACTTTGTTTCGTTAAGGAGATATGACGATTTGAAAATGCCTCTCATTAGAGAAATCCAGCGCTGATTTTGAACAAACTCTCCATTGACTTTCTATGGAGAGTTTTCAGACTTTGTGTTGCTCTGACGAGATTTTCAAAAAATCTGCAAATCCCACAAGAATGATAGTGACATTTTCTGAAAGCCAGCAAAAATACCTACGTTTTGTTGTATAATTTGTGGGGGTTGAGTGGAAGTTGAGTGAGTAGCAGGAAGTTGTTTAGACATGAAGAGAAAATTCAGAAAGGACCAGCCCTCACTCTGACTTAATTGCATAGCAACCATAACAACGCATGTATTTTCTGAAAAATCACAATTTTGCAACTGAAAACTTAAAGAGGCATAAAATTAAAACAGTAGAAGATCTGAAAAAGCTGAATCAGACAGGAATAGCCCAATAATCTGAGAACATTTTAAAGTTTGAATGGAGTTTCTAGGTGAAAGTATGACAAAGTAGTTAAGTTTCAAAGACAAGCAAGTTTTAGCAGAATTGTGGAAGTTTCCCATTCATTTCAATGGGACAAATTAAAGGAAAAAAGTGTAATATTTTAAAAAGTATAATAGTAATAAACACCAAAAGATATAGCCGGCATTAGCAGAAAGAGCAGAACAGTTTAGAGTGTGAACGGAGAAAATCGGCTGAAAACTGTGGGAGTAGATCCACGGCGAAAAACGTACGGAAGCGACAGGAATAATAAAGAATAAAGAGAAACAGGAACTCAATAGTGTGGAAGCCCTTGAGGGCATCCACACAACTAGAAAAATTTGCATTTCCTGCGAAAATGCTGTGTGGATGCCTTAACGCTGAAGTTGCCTGCTGAAAAAGCTGAAAAAGTTGAAAACTTGCAAAAAGTTATATGGCGGTGAAGAAACTGAAAATTCTGCTGAAAACAGGTGAAGAAGCAGAAAATGTTTGCTGAAAAGTGGTGAAAAGCCAAAAACTTCTACTGAAAGGGGTAAAGACAGAGAAATTTTTGCTGAAAAAAAACATTGCCCTAAGCAGGATTCGAACCTGGCCCTCCAGGTCCTAAGGCAGCAACTCATCTCACTGAGCTAAAGTCATTCTGACAAAGAAGAGGTGGAGAGACTGACAATTCTGCTTAAATGAGCAGAAGCTGCTGAGAATTGTGCTGATAAGAGGTGAAAAGGCTGAAAATTTTGCAGAAAAGAGGTGAAACAGCAGAATTTCAGCTGAAAAGAGGTAAAGAAGCAGAAAGTTGCGCTGAAAAGAGATGAATCAGCAGAATTTCTGCTCAAAAGAGTTTTTTCTGAAAATAGCTGAGATTTGTGATGATAATAGGGGAAAAGGCTGAAAATTTTGCAGAAGAGGTGAATAAGCAGAATTTGGGCTGAAAAGGGGTGAAAATTCTGCTGAAAAGAGTTCAATCAGCACAATTTCTGCTGAAAAGAGTTCTGCAGAACTCTTTTCAGAATTCTGCTTAAAAGAGGTTTTTGCTGAAAACAGCTGAAAAAGCTGGGAGTTGTGCTGAAAAGTGGTGAAAAAACTGAAAATTGTGCTGAAAAGGGGTGAAAAAGCTTAAATTTGTGTTGAAAAGAGTTAAAAAAGTTTAACTGTTAACTGAAAGAAATGTTGCCATAAGCGGGATTTGAACCCGGGCCTCCCAGTCTGAGAACGGATGCTCATCTCACTGAGCTAAAACACAGGTCTTCCCGGCAAAGAAAATCAGTGAGGCCACTGATAATATGGCAGAAATGGGCAAAAAATATTGCAAAAAAAATTCAATATCTCAAAAAGTATAGAGGTTATGAGCACCAAAAGTCATAGCCGGCATTAGCAGAAAGAGCAGAACTTTTTAAAGTTTGAATGGCGAAAATCGGCTGAAAACTGAAGGAGTAGTTAAGTGCCAAAAAGTGTACGGAAGCAACTAGAATAATATAGTGGAATAAAGAATAAAGAGAAACAGGAACTCAATAGTGTGGAAGCCCTTTAGGGCATCCACACAATAAAGAGAAACAGGAAAACAATTGTGTGGAAGCCCTTTAGGGCATCCACACAATAATAAAGAATAAAGAGAAACAGGAAAACAATAGTGTGGAAGCCCTTTAGGGCATCCACACAATAAAGAATAAAGAGAAACAGGAACTCAATAGTGTGGAAGCCCTATTAGGGCATCCACACAATAAAGAGAAACAGGAACTCAATAGTGTGGAAGCCCTTGGGGGCATCCACACAATAAAGAGAAACAGGAACTCAATAGTGTGGATGCCTCCAGCATCCACACAATAATAAAGTATAAAGAATAAAGAGAAACAGGAACTCAATAGTGTGGATGCTTAAAGCATCCACACAATTAATTTAAAAAAAAAACTTCTTGTTAAGAGATGTTATTATTCTTATATTATATGTTTTATCCTCACTCTCTCTCTCCCTTCTGTTAATTAACCCACAACACAAACCGGCACAGGCACGTGACTCTTTTTCTCCCGGCCTTCAGTCAGAGGCGGGAAAATGGCTCCTTTGAAGTTGCCGACCCTGCTGCTTCAGCTGTGGTTCTAAAATGGCGGCTCATTACCTTACAACCTAAAGAGTGAGGCCGTTTTAACTGACTGATTTGTGAAGAGAAGAACTAACTTCAGCTTCCCTAAGAGACTCAGAAACACTAACACACCGAATGAACCAGATACAACACTATAACTGTATTAAACGATCAAATGAACCATATTCATTTCACACTAGGCCTATAGGAGCTAGGCTAGGCGTTAGCACTTGGTTGTCAGGGCTAGCATACCAAACACTTCTTTTACATACTAAAATTAAAACGTTTCACTAAAAAAGCAGCCATTGTGTTACTTAAAATGACCTATACTTCGACTGGCTTCATAAGTCACTAACAACAACTTGGTAAATCCCTCAAACAGCTTATAAACATTTCATTTCAGAGAAGAGAGACAGAAGCAGCGCTTACTGGCAGGGATCAAGCAGAGAGTGGGCGGAGATTCAGGAGTCAGCCAGAGACGAAGAGGCATTCACGGGTAGTGGGAAACTTCGCCATTACACAAAATTGGCATTGAAAACATGAAAAATATATGTGAATTTAAATATTAATATACTAGTTTTTTTGCAACAAAAAACAACTAGCAGAAATTTAATTCTATAAGTTTAATAAATGTTTCAAACAGGGTTCTTTGAATTTGAAATAATGGTTAAAAGACATAAATAAACATAAGGTCATTATGTTAAAATGTACACCAAGGAGCAGGTGTTGGTGATCGCCTAAGCATTCTCACAGGACAGTAGGAGCTGCACTGCAGGACTCAAGAGGTTCAGGAGGTCTCTTAACCTCACTGCCATGAGACTTTAACAGCGACTCCTGACATAGTCATTGCACATTTGTTTCTTTTATTCTAATACATATTGGTTGTAATCATATGAATTCTGACCTAAATGGACTTGCACACACTTGTTCACCCCTGCTCGGTGAGGTAAAGGTGTGGCTGTCTCCAACAAGACTCATCAGTGAAGGTTTTAAAGACAACCATCTAAACTATAGCCTTAACAGTTACACTTTCTGAAAACACGTGTTAATGTAAAAATCAAATTAGTAAGAAAAATCGGTTTCGTAGAGTGGAAACCTGTTAATACACAAAGACTTGATCTCAACTATCAGTAATTAGTGCAGGGGTGGCTTTTACACACACACACACACACACACACACACACACACACACACACACACACACACACACACACACACAGGGCGTAGATTTGGTTTTGGCATTGGTGGGGATTGATGATTCAACCACCGAACCCTGCCCTGTTTCTTTTCTTTTTCCTTTTTGTCTTTGCTTCTTGATAAAAGGGGACAAATATGCTTGCCTACATATGCTATTCTACATGCTTTTAAACCATTTAAAATTACAATTCAATATCCAGCGATTCAATAATCACTGGATATTGGTGGGGACATGTCCCTTCCGTCCATGCCAAATCTACGCCCTTGCTGTACATACAGTGTTTCCTGTAGGTTTCTAGGTCGGTCAAAAAGCCTGGGACCTGCTAAATTTGAATCCACCAATCAGAGAGGCTGTGTACTTTTTCTCGCCCAAACAGGTGCACACGCAGGAACAGCGAGAGAAATCTCAAACAAACAGCCATAAATTCCTAACCGTAGGGGCTAAAACGGTCATTTTTACACAGTAAATTTCCCAGTGTTAAATCAGCAGTGTTAAAGTGTATTTACTCTAATAGAGTCATTATAACAATAGCTGGAGCAAAACGCCCCCCAGTGTGGGTGATGATTCGTGGAGTTAAAAGAGGCAGTGTCAACGTTACTCTAGAAAGCTCCTCCCACCACAGACTCGTTTTCAAACCAAGAGGATTTTTCAGGACGCCATTTTCTTCACATCAGTTGCAGGGTAAGTTGCTCATATTTACTTATTAAACCAACAATTCGACATTTTAAGCACAGGTAGCACGTTAAAATAAGGTTACATTCCTTTTGTCCATGTTTATTATATATTTCATTTTGTACCAGAAGCAAATGTGACACTGTCTGTATGCTAATGTAAGGTTGTTAATTAGCTAAAAAAGTTGACTGATATCAGTGTTGGACTGTAAGGCTTGTTATCAAAATTTATTTCAGTGTGTAGTGGTGATTGTGTTGTGTTCTAGCATGTTCGAAATTCCATTAAATTAAACCTTCCATGTGTTGGGATCTACATATTAACATTAGCTAGCTAACTAGCATTTTGGCTAACCTCAGTGCGCGGCAATTCGCTAGTTATCATTAAATTTTAAATTAGGTAACCCAAGCATTAACTAATTAAAAGTTTACACTAAATGTTACATCTTTCTTTTTTTTCTTTTTTTGATACCTAGGTACCAGATATAGAGGTCGTTTTCAGTAAGGTTATTGTCTTATTTTAACTCGGCTGTCTTCAGCGATTTTACAGTTACAAGATTACAACCAGCAGGTGTTATAAGCTTGATAAAGTATCCAAAATGTCCAGGATTCAGTTTTTAATGCTTTTTTTTTTTTAGTAGTTTGAACTTAAGATGACAGCGTTTGTATTTATTGTGAGTTGATGGTATTGACAAAAGTTACCCCGCTCATTTTTCCATTTTGGTTACCAGACTGTTCAGTATGTTAAACTAAAGATGAACAAAATACTGACTCCCTAGTGCTAAGTTAGATCAGACAAATGGTAAAAAGTAGTAGGAATTATATTAGTTTTGTATTGAGGATTATATATCTTGTAGATGAAATACTCATTTAGTATAGGGCTAAAAACTACCGCCAAAGAGCCGAAACACCTTGTTACACTGACATAAAAGTAACATACAGTGTAAGAAATAATATTGCAAGGCCGTTTTGCTGATATTTATGGGACTGTTTTAATATTCACATTTTCTGTTTACTGTAGTTCAATGAAGATCACTGACTATAAGAAATTACTGTCTACAGGAAGCATGCTGCTTAAAGCAAAACTTGGAGGTGTGCAGAAATTTGTTAGAGTATCTGTGCCAAGCCTTAAGGAGTTTTTGATTGCTGGTAAGAAACCAACATTGTATTGTAAAAGATATACAAGGGGCTTTGAGTTCTTTTTGTTATTTAATCTCTTCAAACTGCATTTTATGATTAATTGAAAATGATCTGTGTTTTGGAAGCATCTTAGTTATGTCTATTTAGTGGGGGGAAAACTGCATAATGTAAGTGTCACCCATTTTAATCTACCACTTATCAAGCATGTTAGTGGCACTTAATAATTTAGCTTTTATTTATCTGACTCACTTTTGAAATAGTGTCTTGAAATGATCTTCATTTTAAGCTACAAAACATTAGATGTCATGTAATCTTTTTGTTTACACAAAGTTGTGTGCTTGTTTTCAGCATTTGCAAAGTTTGGTGTGCCAGCCGTAACAGAAGGAGTGAAAGTTTTTGATAGTTCAGGGACTGAGTTGGATGAGGATGTATTTGAGGATATAATAACAGATCCCTCAACCGGGGTACTAACCATCAAATATGAAACAGGTTTGTTTGAGTGATGTGTGTTTCATTGGATGTCTTTTTTTTGTGTGTGTCATTATTACATTGTTTAATCAAAGAGTGTATAAATGAGTCTATGGAGGGACCATGCAAACTGATTTGTTCTGCTCCTATTTTTGAGGTCTGGAAACGTCTGTTGCAGAAGTGTCTCCTGAGCGGTTCCAGTTATCATCGCCACATTCATCAGATTCACAGGATACGGTCATCCTTTCAGACAGCCCTTTGAGGAAACGTCAGAAGCTGGATGCAGAAGCTAAGCAAGTAAGAGTTAACAGATTTCCACATTCTTCTAATAGTGTCATTTTTGTTTGTAGTTTAAGTGTTCTGAACTGTAGTGGTTGTGTTTTCCAGTTGGTGGAATCGATTCTCACCAGCAAACCTGGTGGAGAACGTATAATAAATGAATACAATCGGACCAAGTCCCTGGTTGATGAAACCAGAAGAAAAATGGTCAACATACTGGTAGCTGACATGACAGAAAAAAATGGGTAATTTATTTCTGGCCCTGTGATTTTTACTATCATTTTCAAATTATTTTAAATCTGTATTAATTTCAGGGAAGCTGACTGGTTCTTTTCCTTTTGATCTTGCAGTACATCACCACCACGGCAGGTAAAAGAAATGTATGCCAGAGGAATTGTAACCTTTTTCCCTTACCTCAGTGACCCGTACTCAAAAAATGGCTATGTAAGTAGCTACCAGTAATAACTGATACAACTAAAATCAAAATTTTAAATCCTGCCAAAATGTATGTCCTTATCAACTGTTCATGGTTACTTAACTTACTGATAAATTAATATAAAAAATGTCTGTATATGTCACTCTCCAAGGAACATTATTATGATGGAGAGAGTGGCACTGGGTACTTGGCCTGGAGGATTAAAACCATACAGAGATGCACTGCTAAAGAGAGGCGATTATCATCTGGAGGTAACATTTATAATTCAGTGGAAACATATAATACAGTTCCAAATTGTGGTTCTGTATTAATAATGGTTATCAAATGTTGTTATTAGTTTTAATAAAGTTGTATTTCATATTGTCTAGCACCAGGAGATGGATCATCGGGTGAAGACCAGTGTGGTGGACCAACTGTCAGACGAGAGTTGCAGTTTGTTACAGAGAACGTGCTGAGTGAGGATGAGTGTAAGGAAGCAATCTCTCTGATGAACATTCAGCTGATGAAGACACAGTCAAGAAGAAGATGAAGTTGACATTTGTTTATCGACACAACATGGTCCTTGACCCCCTGCTGTCAAGCAACATACTATCTGTTTTTCCACGTTTCAAAGATATCAAAGGCTTGGTGAATATTTTTAATTACGTTGACAATGTAAACACTTTTTATTTTTGCAGATAGCAAATATTCTTTATTCTCTATCCTTGTTACAGATCGAACAGGATTTTGTACTGATGTTTGGTGAGGATGTATCAGGCAGGTTGCTGGAGAGGTGGCCAACAACATTCAAAAGAAAGATTATTCAACAAGGCAGAAAGCTTCCTTCTACCACTGACCTGGAAGAACTCTTGCTGGCAGCTGACTCTCCTGAGGATGCCACTGAAGTTAATGCTGACATTGGTGAGCTGTTGTTTCTTTGATTAGCACATTCACAGGATATATAATGTTTGTCACAGAACAGCTGTCCTTTTGTATTTTGGGTCTACTCAAACATTTTGTCAATGCAGATGCATTGAAATTTGTTATTGATGATGATGATTCAACTTTATTAAAAACAAATATTTTTTCAGGCTGGGACAGTGACCTCTCAGCGATTCTATTGCTATTACATCTGATTCCACCATCTGGTCAGGGTCGGAAGAGACCAGGAAAGGTGTCAGCTTCTCAAGCAGAAAGGCATCTTGTGGTTTTCATGAAGGTTTGTGTTTTTCTATTTTTATGGTATGAATTACCAGTTTAGGAAACACTTGATTCTTATTGCCTGTCTGTATTTGTCTTTTCAGACTGGAACAAATATCCAAGAGCACCTTGATGCCATCACTACCAGCACTCAACCCTACCTCCTGGCTGTTGGGGTGAAAAAGAATGACATCCACCAGTTCTTCATTATTCTTGACAAGAATGCCATACCCTGCAAGTCTACCTCTTCACTTGGTGCTTTTGATGAACTGTTTAAAGCACATTTTGTGTTTGGCACATCTTACAACACCATGCTTCACAACATGTATACGTTCATCCAAACCACTGTGTACAATATAGATGTTGGCAAAGTCAAAGAAAGTCCCAGAGTTGCTGAAATAAGGACAAGGTTGCTTCGTTAGGGCTTGAAGGTTAATTCTCCATCATGAAGTGTTTTGTCTGTCAGGCTGAGTTTACTGGTTCAAACATGCTTGTTAGGCATTTACGGTTAGTTCATGGTTACTTACCTGGAAGAAATCTTCGCCTTAAATGTGCCCAGCGTGACTGTGGCTGTGTGTTTGGCACTTTTTCAGGTTTTAGAAAACATTTAAATACCAAACACCTTAACTATTTCAACCAACAGGCTGACACTGATGTTAATTTGCAGCCTGATGTGGCAGTTAAAGAAGTTAGCACTACAGGGGAGGTGGTGTCAACTAATGTAGAAGAAACACCCACAACATCTGAAATGTTGAAAAGTTCAAATAAGAGCACTTTGGATATGTGTGCCTCTACTGTTGCACAGCTCAGGGCAGCTGGATTAAGCCAATCTACTGTGAATAGTTTTGTCTCCTCAATGGAGGAAGTGTTTTTTGAGATTCATACTCAGGCTAAAGATGCAGCTTTACAGAGCTTACCTTCACAGGACACTACAAGTAAAAAGAAATTAGAGCAGTCATTCGAAAACTTTGAAAACCCATTCACACTGTTAAATTCAGAAGCTAAACGAAATAGGCACTTTAAACAAAAATGGGCAACTGTTGAACCTGTTGAAATGGTGCTTGGCACAAGATTTGACAGTAGAAGAAACAAGATCACAGGGACTTTTGATCAAGTCATTGTAACTGATAGGTTTGCATATGTTCCTATTTTGGAAACACTGAAAACTATCTTTCAAAACCACCATGTTGTCGACACGTTCAAGTCGAGGAATATGTCCAGAGAAGGTGTGTATGCAGACTTAATCGATGCTGCCTATGTTAAAAGATGTCCCCTATTTTCTGCAGAAAAAGATGCCTTACAAATTCAACTGTTTTATGATGACTTTGAAACTGCAAATCCTCCGGGCTCTAAAAAGGGTATACATAAATTAGGTGCAATATACTTTACACTAAGGAATTTTCCTCCAATCTTTAATTCGTTGTTGGTCAATATTCATTTGTGCGCTCTTTTTCATGCACAAGACTCAAAGCGTTATGGCTTTAATTCAATCCTTGAGCCACTTGTCAATGATCTGAAAGTTCTTGAGACAGAGGGACTGAAACTTCCCATGTTTAAACACTTGGTTCATGGCACTGTAATCCAGGTCACTGGGGACAATCTTGGCTTGCATAGTCTGTTTGGGTTCGTGGAGTCATTTGCAGCTCGATATTGTTGTCGTTTTTGTCTGCTTGAGAAGGATTGTTTTCAAAGTGTGTTCTGTGAAGATGATTCTGGTGTTGTACTAAGAACTCTTGATATGCATAAGCAGCACTGTGAAAGTGTACAAAGAGATCCTACGCTACCTCATGTATGTGGTGTGAAACGCACTTGTCTCTTGAATTCACTTAAATATTTCAACACAGCCAACAATTTTTCTGTAGATATCATGCATGACATTTTGGAGGGAGTTGCTCAGTTAGAGGTGAAACTTGTGCTGCAGTACATTCAGGAGAACTTCCTAAGTGCTGAACAACTTGCTGGTAGAATACATGCCTTTGATTATGGCTTCAATCAGCAGCAAAATCGCCCACCAAGGGTAAAGTTGTTTGATGGCAGTAATGATTTAGGACTAAATGCAATTCAATCTTGGTGCTTATTGCGTAATGTACCTTTGATGTTTGGCGATTTAGTACAGGTGGGTGATAGCTACTGGCATCTTCTACTTCTGCTTCTACAAATTGTCAATATTGTGTTTTCACCAGTGCTGTCAGAAGGTATGACCATCTACCTCAAACATTTAATTATTGATCATCATCAGCTCTTTAAGCAGTTATTTCCTACACTCAGTCTCTTACCAAAGCATCACTTCATGATACATTACCCTCGCAGTATACGAAATATTGGCCCAATTCTGCACATGTGGTGCATGCGTTACGAAGCCAAACATAACTTCTTTAAGAAGCAATTAAAAAGCTTTAAAAACATTACAATGACATTAGCCAAGAAACACCAAAGTTGTATGGCCATGTATTGGGAGTCTTTTAGCCTTGAAAGATTAGCTTTAGGACCAGGAAAGATGGTGACACTTGGAGAGCTGAAAGAAGGTCCAGAAATTGCTTTAAAATTTGGAGCTATGTTGTCTACCAGTGTTTTTTCAACTAAGTGGATAAAACATCATGGTACAGAGTACCGCCCTGACTTCATCATCTGTACAGAGGTAGTGTCTAGTGTTTTATAAGATCAAAAGTATTGTTGTGAAAGATGACATTGTATTGCTCTGTGGAAAGCTGATGGAAACCCTGTGTTTTGATGACCAATATCATGCATTTAAGGTCAGAATGCATCCCAATATGGTGCTGAAGGTGTTGAACATAAAAGAGCTGTGTTACTTCAAACCATTTGATCTTCAAATGAAGTATGGCACTTCTGATTCCTCCCTGTATGTGGTTCCATATTGTCATTTTATGCCGAACTAAATTCATTGTTTTAAAGTGTTTTATGAGTGTGTTTTTGTGTGTAGTGTTTTATGTACACTACATGAGATGTTTTAATATTTTGAGCCTGACATCAAAATAAAGCTGTTAAATGTATTATCTAGTTGTGGTTTTTGCTTACTTGTTTTATATTTAAAAGCATTATTAGAAACCAGGTTTTCATGCTGCAAAACAGTAAATTGAGTGTAAAGGTAACACTACAGGAAGAGTTTTAGTAACACTACGTGGTGTAAAATTAATTTAAAATTTTACTCTGTGAGAGCTAATTTTTCACTAGAGATTAGTGTATGAATAACACAGTATAGAGTAACATCAACTCTCATCAGAGTTATTTAAACTCCCAGTGTTAATTTCAGATATATCAATTCAGTGTTAAAAATCAGTGGAATTTTACTCAAATAGAGTTAACTTATCACTATGGTAGAGTAAATAATATGACACTACTAGTAGTGTTAGGTTCATTTAACACTCTGCGGTGTTACTCAGTGTTAAATTTTTACTCTATTTAGAGTTAATTTTACTCTAAAATTTTAACACTATAGAAAGAGTTGATTTAACACCAATTCCGAATGGGACCAAATAGACTCGGGACCAGTGTTAAATTTAACTCTTTAAGTGTTATTTTAACTCTTCGAATTTTACTGTGTAGACTGTTTTGTTCAGACGACATGGGGTAATCTTGTAATGTTGACCATTTAAAATAAAAATATGAAATATTATAGATATATGACATAGATGATTGGCTGGCTGGGAAACCATGAAGGCCCCAATATGCAAATTTGAATGTGGCAGCCCTCAGATATGATTGGCTGGCTGGGAAGCCATAAAGGCAACAATATGCAAATTTGAATGTGCCAGCCCTCAGATATGATTGGTTGTCTTAGAAGCCATATAAAAAGCAGTAAAACTGTACTATGATTTGGTAGAAAAACTATAATTAATTAAAAATACTATATTTGGCAGAAATACAATTTTTTAGCAGAAACACTATATTTAGCACAAATCTTATGAAATAGCAGAAATAGTATGATTTAGCAGAAATGCTGTATTTAGCACAAATACTGAAAAGCAGCAGAAATACTATGACTTAGCACAATATTAATAACTTAAAAAATCAGCAAAAAAAGTATAACAGTCACACAATCACAAATATGTACACATATGGAAACATACATGCACAGAGAGACACACACAGGACGAAATTCAGTCAACCAGTCTAAATATATTGAATTTAAATCATACAATAAGATGCTCCCATAAAAAGGCTCTCTCGCCCTCTCTCTCTCTCTCTGTCTCACACACACACACACACACACACACACACACTAGCAGCAGCAGCAGCCAAACAGTCTGGGAGCTGCTGAATTTGAATCAACCATATAAAAAGCAGAAAAACTGTACTATGATTTGGTAGAAAAACTACAATTAATCAAAAATACTATATTTGGCAGAAATACTATTTTTAACGAACGACTACAGACCTATCGCCTTGACGTCTGTGGTCATGAAATCCTTCGAACGACTGGTGTTAGCCCATCTGAAGGACATTACAGGCCACCAGCTGGACCCTCTGCAGTTTGCCTACCGGGCAAACAGGTCGGTGGATGATGCAGTGAATATGGGGCTGCATTACATCCTGCAACACCTCGACCGCCCGGGAACTTATGCCAGGATCCTGTTTGTGGACTTTAGTTCGGCTTTTAACACCATCGTGCCTGAACTTCTCTCTTCCAAACTCTCCCAGCTCAGCGTGTCTCCAGCTACCTGTCAGTGGATCACCAGCTTCCTGACAGACAGAAAGCAACAAGTGAGGCTGGGGGAGATCACCTCTGAAACTCGGACCCTCAGTATTGGTGCCCCTCAAGGATGTGTCCTCTCACCACTACTGTTCTCCCTCTACACTAATGACTGCACCTCCAAGAACTCGGCTGTTAAACTCCTAAAGTTTGCAGATGACACCACCGTCATTGGCCTCATTCAGGATGGTGATGAGTCTGCATACCGGCAGGAAGTTGAGCGGCTGGTACTCTGGTGCAGTCAGCACAATCTGGAGCTGAACACTCTTAAAACTGTAGAGATGACAGTGGACTTCAGGAGGCATCCCCCAACTCTGCCCCCCCTCATCATGTCAGACAGCCCTGTGTCGACTGTGAAGATCTTCAAGTTCCTGGGTACCACCATCTCCCAGGACCTGAAGTGGGAGACCAACATCAACTCCATCCTCAAAAAGACCCAGCAGAGGATGTACTTCCTGAGACAACTGGGGAAGTACAGTCTTCCACAGGAGCTGCTGACCCAGTTCTACACTGCAGTCATTGAGTCTGTCCTGTGCTCCTCCATCACAGTCTGGTATGGTGCAGCCACTAAACAGGACAGGAGCAGACTGCAGCGGACTGTACGGGCAGCAGAAAGGATCATCGGCGCCCCCCTGCCCTCCATCCAGGATCTGTACCTCTCAAGAACCAGGAAACGGGCAGGGAAAATCATCACAGACCCCTCACACCCTGGACACAGACTTTTTGACCTGCTGCCCTCTGGCAGACGGTACAGAAGCCTGCAGACCAGGACCACCCGACACAGGAACAGTTTCTTTCCCCTCGCCATCTCCCTTCTAAACAGTTGACCTGTCACACTGCTCCCCACTGCCAGACTGCAACTGCACCTTATGTACATTTTGTAGTATTCATTCCACCTCATTTCATTTCTGTATTTTATGTACATAAGTTTAGTTATTTATAGTTGGTTTACACAGCTTTGTGTATGTATGTGTATGCATGTGTAATGTATATATAGACGTGTGTGTGTGTGTGTGTGTGTTTTACATTGCTGTGCTTGATAGCCACCATCTACCGGAACCAAATTCCTTGTATTTGTCTGCACATATACTTGGCCAATAAACACGATTCTGATTCTGATTCTGATTCTGATTAAGCAGAAATACTATATTTAGCACAAATCTTATCAAATAGCAGAAATAGTATGATTTAGCAGAAATGCAGTATTTAGCACAAATACTGAAAAGCAGCTGAAATGCTATGACTTAGCACAATAGTAATAACTTAAATAGAAAAATTGGAAAAGCAAAATGAACAGCTGAAAAAATCCTGAACATGCTAAGGGTCCCTCAAATGTAATTTTTAAATAAAAAAAAGAAAGTATAACAGTCACACAATCACAAATATGGACACATATGGAAACACACATGCACAGAGAGACACACAGGATCAAATTCAGTCAACCAGTCTAAATATATTGAATTTAAATCATACAATAAGATGCTCCCATAAAAAGGCTCTCTCTCTCTCTCTCTGTCACACACACACACACACACACACACTAACAGCAGCAGCAGCCAAACAGCCTGGAGCTGCTAAATTTGAATCCACCAATCAGAGAGGCTGTGTACTTTTTCCCGCCAAAACAGGTGCACCTGTTTTTACACACACGCAGCACAGAGAGAGAGACAGGATTTGTGCAGTTTATTTCTCATAGTCAGGATTCCCCTCAAACAAACAGCCATAAATTCCTAACCGTAGGGGCTAAAACGGTCATTCTTAGACCGTTTTGTTCAGAAGAGATGGGGGAATCATGAAATGTTGACCATTTAAAATAAGAATATGAAATATTATAGATATATGACATAGATGATTGGTTGTCTTAGAAGCCATGAATGCCCCAATATGCAAATTTGAATGTGCAAGGCCTCAGATATGATTGGCTGGATGGGAAGCCATGAGGGCCCTGATATGTAAATTTGAATATTACACTCCTCACAGAGGATTAACTCCCTGGGGAGCTGGCAGACATATATAGAAATACTATGGTTACCAGAAATACTGCATTTAGTAGAAATGCTATGTTTTAGCACAAATACTTTAAAATGGGAGAAATACTGTAATTAAGCAGAAATACTATATGAAGTACAAATCCTATGAAAAAAAACAGAAATACTGTACTATGATTTGGTAGAAAAACTATAATTAATCAAAAATAGTATATTTTTTAGCAGAAATACTAATTTCTGCACAAATCTTATAAAATAGCAGAGACACATATGGAAACACACATGCACAGAGAGACACACAGGATCAAATTCAGTCAACCAGTCTAAATATATTGAATTTAAATCATACAATAAGATGCTCCCATAAAAAGGCTCTCTCTCTCTCTCTCTCTCTGTGTCACACACACACACACACACACACACACACAGGGAGAGAAAATCAAATTTCTAGGTCAGTCAAGCAGCCTGGGAGCTGCTAAATTTGAATCCACCAATCAGAGAGGCTGTGTACTTTTTCCCGCCAAAAAAGGTGCACCTGTTTTTACACACATGCAGCACAGAGACAGGATTTCTGCAGTCTATTTCTCATAGTCAGTACTCCCCTCAAACAAATGGCCATAATTTCCTAACCGTAGGGGCTAGAACAGTCATTCTTACACCGTTTTGTTCAGAAGAGATGGGGGAATCTTCAAGTGTTGACAATTTATCATTAAAATATGAATTATTGAAGATATTTGACATCTAATGCACCATAACTGAGTAGAGGCGAAGAGAAAACTGCCCTGACTTGCACTCGAACAAAGCTTTGTAACTCTAAATCTATTTGGAGTATTGATATCATTCTTTCACCGTGAGAGACAGCAGGCTTTGGTGAACAGTCATGGAAATTTTCAGGTCTCTGTGGGAATCCAAAAAAAAGATATGACGAGGGAAAAAATTGCCTCATTTCCAGAGTTTGAAATCTGAAGAAATCTGAGCGAAGGACGAATTTCCTACCCTCAAACAAGTGTAACTCATCTCAGAACGGTAATAGGTGAGAAAAAAATTCTTGAATTGTGAGTGTCAGGAGTGTCTGAAGATATACTGGGACAAGCCCCATGTTTTACCTTCGCTTCGTCAAGGAGATATGACGATTCGAAAATGCCTCTCATTAGAGAAATCAAGCGGTGATTTTGAACAAACTCTCCATTGACTTTGTATGGAGAGTTTTCCGACCTTGTGTTGGTCTGAGGAGATTTGGCAAAATTCTATAAATCCCACAACAATGACAGTGACATTTTCTGAAAGCCAGCAAAAATACCTACGTTTTGATGTATAATTTGTGCAAGTTGAGTGAAAATTGAGCAAGTAGCAAGAAGTTGTTCGGACATGAAGAGAAGACTGCGAAACTTACAGTGGCTCACTGAAAGCCAAGTGCATAGCAACCATAACAACGCATGTATTTTGTGAAAAATCACAATTTTTCAACTGAAAACTTAAAAAGGGATAAGATGAAAATGGTAACAGATATGGAAAAAGCTGAATCATACAGGAATAGCCCAATAATTTGTGAACATTTTAAAGTTTGAATGGTTGTTCTAGGTGAAAGTATGAGGAAGTAGTGAAGTTTCAAAAACAGGCAAGTTTTAGCAGAATTGCAGAAGTTTTCCATTCATTTCAATGGGACAAAAAAAAGCATAAAAAGCTTAATATTTTAAAAAGTATAATAGCAAAAAATACCAAAAGTCATAGCTGGAATTAGCAGAAATAGCAGAATAGTTTAAAATTTGAACGGCAAAAATCGGCTGAAAATTATGGAAGTAGATAAGATCCAAAAAACGTACGGAAGCAACTATAAGAATAAAGTATAAAGAACTAGAAAAATTTGCATTTCCTGCGAAAATGCTGTGTGGATGCCGGAACGCTGAAGCTGTCTGCTGAAAATGATTGAAAAAGATGAAAAGCTGCAAAAATTGTATGGCAGTAAAGAAACTGAAAATTATGCTGAAAACAAGTGAAAAAACAGAAACTTTTGCTGAAAAGAGGTGAAAAGGCAAAAATTCTGCTTCAAAGGGGTACAGAAGTTCAAATTTGTACTGAAAAGAGGAGAGGTGAAAAGGTTTCCTCTGAAATGAGCAGAAGATACTGAGATTTGTATTGATAAGAGGTGAAAGGCTGAAAATTCTGCTTAAAATAGGTGAATCAGCAGAATTTCTACTGAAAAGAGGTAAAGAAGTAGAACGTTGCACTGAAAACAGGTGAATCAGCAGAATGTCGAGATTTCTGTTGAAAACACCTGAAAAAGCTGGAATTTGTGCTGAAAAGGGGTGAAAAAACTCACAATTCTGCTGAAACGGGGTGAAGAAGAGGTGTTGGGCTGTTGAGAAGAGTTAAATAAGTTGAACTGATATGTTTGGGTACAAATACTATGATTTGGCAATAATACTGCGTTTTAGCACAACTCCTGAGATTTGATTGAAATACTATGATTTAGAAGAAATATTATGACTTTGTACAAATACAATATTTTGGCAGAAATACTATGATTTGGCAGAAATACTATTATTTAGTAGAAATACTATGATTTACCAGAAGTACAATGTTTCTGCAAAAATAGTATAATTTTGAAGAAATACTATGCCTTAGTAGTAATACTATAACATCAGAGATATATGATGATTTTGCAGACATTCTGGTTTTACACAAATACTATAATGTGGCAGGAATACTATGCTTTAGCACAAATACTATGATTTGCTATAAATACAGTGATTTGGCACATATACTGTATTCAGCAGATATACTATAACAAAATCGAGAGTCTACGACTTAGTAATAATACTATAACATAATAGATATACTATGATTTTGCAGACAGTCTATGTTTTTGCACAACTAGCACAATGTGGCAGAAATACTATGATTTGGCACAAGTACTATGATTTAGTAGAAATACTCTTTTGGCACAAATACTATGTTTCAGTACAATTACTATGATTTGGCAATAATACTGCGTTTCAGCACAACTACTGAGATTTGATTGAAATACTATGATTTAGAAGAAATACTATGATTTCGTACAAATACTATGATTTAGAAGAAATACTATGATTTCGTACAAATACTATGTTTTGGTTCGAATACTATGATTTGCAAAAAATAGTATGATTTGCACAAGTACCATGATTTAGTACAAATACTACGAATTGGCAGAAATACTGTGACTTAGTAGTAACACTTTAACATAACAGATATACTGTGATTTTGCAGACATAGTGTGTTTTTCCACATATACTACGATTTCGCTCAAATACTATAAAATTGCAGTGATACTATTATTTTGAAGGAATACTATGATTAGGTAGAAATACTATGCCTTAGTAGTAATACTATAACATAACAGATATACTGTGGTTTAGCAGACATAGTATGTTTTTGCACAAATAGTACGATTTTGCTCCAATACTATGAAATTGCAGTAATACTATGATTTTGAAGGAATACTATGATTTGGTAGAAATACTATGCCAAATCGTAGTAATACTATAACATAACAGATATACTGTGATTTTGCATAAGTATGTTTTTTTCACAAATACTACTATTGGGCAGAAATACTACGTTTTAGCACAAATACTATGATTTGCTATAAATACTATGATTTGGCACATATACTATATTCAGCAGATATATTATAACATAACAGAAATTCTACGACTTAGTAGTAATACTATAACATAACAGATATTTTACTTGGGCACAAATACTATAACTTGGCACAAATACCATGATTTGGCAAAAAAATACCATGATTTGGCAGAAATACTATGATAGGGTATGAATACTATGAATAGGGACAAGTACTATGATTTAGTACAAATACTATGATTTGACAGAAATACTATGCCTTAGTAGTAATACTATAACATAACAGATATACTGTGATTTTGCAGACATAGTATGTTTTTGCACAAATACTACGATTTTGCTCAAATACTATGAAATTGCAGTAATACTATGATTTTGAAGGAATACTATGATTTGGTAGAAATACTATGCCTTAGTAGTAATACTATAACATAATAGATATACTGTGATTTTGCATAAGTATGTTTTTGCACAAATACTACAATTGGGCAGAAATACTATGTTTTAGCACAAATACTATGATTTGCTATAAATACTATGATTTGGCACACATACTATTTTCAGCAGATATACTATAACATAACCGAAATTCTATGACTTAGTAGTAATTCTATAACATAATAGAAATTTTAATTGGGCACAAATACTATAATTTGGCACAAATACCATGATTTGGCAGAAAAATACCATGATTTGACACGAATATGATGATATGGCAGAAATAATACGATTGGGTACAAGTACTATGAATAGCCACAAGTACTATGATTTAGTACAAATACTATGATTTGGCAGAAATACTATGATTTAGCAGAAATACTATGTTTTAACATAACTAATATCTTTTGACAGAAATTTCTGCTAAAAGGTACTATTTCTGCTTTTTAGCAGAAATACTGTAATTTGGCATAAATACTATGATTCGAGATAAATACTATGATTTGGCAGATATACTGTAATCAGCACATATACTATAACATAACAGACATTCCTCCACTTAGTAGTAATACTATAACATGAAATAAATATTATGGTTTTGCCCCAAAACCATGATTTGGCACAAACAACATGATTTTTCAAAAATACTATGATTTAGCAGAAATACTATGATTGAGCAGAAGTACTAAGATGTAGTAGAAGTACTTTGATTTAGCACAAATACTATTATGGAGGAGTAATACTTTAACATGGGAGAGATATTGATACACACACACACATACACAGAGAGCAAAGTGTACAGGGGCTGTTAAGAGTCTGGGCTTGGTATATCTAGGTCAGCTAAATTGGCTGCAGCTGCTGTAATCAGCACTTACACACACAGACACAGAGAGAGCTATGGGTTTCCTTCAGTGTATTTCTCACATTCAGGATTCCCCTCGAACAAATGGCCATAATTTCCTAACCGTAGGAGCTAGAAAGGTCATTCTGACACCGTTTTGTTCAGAAGAGATGGGGAAATCTGCAGGTCTTCATAATTCAGAGATAAAATATAAATTATTGAAGATATATGACTTGTAATACACTGTAACTGAGTAGAGGCAAAGCAAAACTGCCTTGACCTGCCCTCAAACAACGTTTTGTAACTCTAAATCTATATGGAGCATCAAAATCATTCTTTCACCGTAAGAAACAGCAGGCTTTGGTGAACAGTCATGGAAATTTTCAGGTCTCTGTTGAAATCCATCAAAAAGATCTGACGAGAGAAAAAAGTGCCTCATTTCCAGAGTTTGAAATCTGAACAGATCTGAGCGAGGGACAAATTTCCTATCCTCAAACAAGTGTAATTCATGGCCAAACGGTAATAGGTGAGGAAGAAATTCGTGAATTGTGAGCATCAGGGATGTCTGAAGATATATTGGCACAAGCCTCATGTCTCAACTTTGTTTCGTTAAGGAGATATGACGATTTGAAAATGCCTCTCATTAGAGAAATCCAGCGCTGATTTTGAACAAACTCTCCATTGACTTTCTATGGAGAGTTTTGAGACTTTGTGTTGCTCTGAGGAGATTTGCAAAACATCTGTAAATCCCACAACAATGATAGTGACATCTTCTGAAAGCCAGCAAAAATACCTACGTTTTGATGTATAATTTGTGGGGGTTGAGTGGAAATTGAGCGAATAGCAAGAAGTTGTTCGGACAAGAAGAGAAAATTCAGAAATTTCCACTGTCCACTCTGAGTTAATTGCATAGCAACCATAACAACGCATGTATTTTCTGAAAAATCACAATTTTGCAACTGAAAACTTAAAGAGGTATAAAATTAAAACGGTAGAAGATCTGAAAAAGCTGAATCACTCAGGAATAGCCCAATAATCTGAGAACATTTTAAAGTTTGAATGGAGTTTCTAGGTGAAAGTATAAGAAAGTAGTTACGTTTCAAAAACAAGCAAGTTTTAGCAGAATTTCTGAAGATTTCCATTCATTTCAATGGGACAAATTAAAGGAAAAAAGTGTAATATTTTAAAAAGTATAATAGTAATAAACACCAAAAGTCATAGCAGGAATTAGCAGAAAGAGCAGAACAGTATAGAGTTTGAACGGAGAAAATCGGCTGAAAACTGAAAGAGTAGTTAAGTGCCGAAAAATGGGGGAGCAACCAGAATAAAGTAAAGATAAAGAATAAAGAGAAACAGGATCTCAATAGTGTGGATGCTTCCAGCATCCACACAACTAGAAAAATTTGCATTTCCTGCGAAAATGCTGTGTGGATGCCTTAACGCTGAAGCTGTCTGCTGAAAATAGCAAAAAAACATGAAAAGTTGCAAAAAATTGTATGGCGGTGAAGAAACTGAAAACTGACAATTCTGCTAAAATGAGCAGAAGCTGCTGAGCTTTACGCTGAGAAGAGGTGAAAAAGCTGAAAAATTTGCAGAAAAGAGATGAATCAGCAGAATTTCTGCTCAAAAGAGGTAAAAAAGCAGAAAATTCTGCTAAAAAGAGTTGAATGAGCAGAATTTCTGCAGAAAAGATAGAAAGAAGCAGAACATTGCGCTGAAAAGAGGTGAATGAGCAGAATTTCTGCTGAAAAGAGTTTTTTTAATCTGAAAACAGCAGAAAAAAATGAAAATTTTGCTGAAAGGGGGTGAAGCTACTTAAATTTGTGTTGAAAAGAGTTAAAAAAGTTTAACTGTGAACTGAAAAAAAATTGTTGCCATAAGCGGGATTTGAACCCGGGCCTCCCAGTCTGAGAACGGCTGCTTATCTCACTGAGCTAAAACACAGCTCAAACCGGCAAGGAAAACTAGTGACCCCACTGATAATGTGGCAGAAATGGGCAAAAAATATTGCATAAAAAATTCAATATCTCAAAAAGTATAGAAGTTATGAGCACCAAAAGTCATAGCAGGAAAGAGCAGAAAGAGCAGAATTTTTTAAGATTTGAACGGTGAAAATAGCACAAAAACTGAGGGAGTAGTTAAGCGCCGAAAAACGTACGGAAGCAACTAGTAAATAGTGGAATAAAGAATAAAGAGAAACAGGAACTCAATAGTGTGGATGCCTTTGAGGGCATCCACACAATTTGCATTTCCTGCGAAAATGCTGTGTGGATGCCGTAACGCTGAAACTGTCTGCTGAAAATAGCTGAAAAAGATGAAAAGTTGCAAAAAGTGTATAGCAGTATAGAAACTGAAAAATCTGCTGAAAACAGGTGAAGAAGCAGAAATTTTTGCTGAATGTGCTGAAAAGCCAAAAGTTCTACTGAAAAGGGATAAAGAAGCTGAAATTTGTACTGAAAAGAGGTAAAAAAGAAAAAGGTGGTAAAAAGAAATTTTGCCATGAGCAGGAAGTGGTCTCAAGGCGGCTACGCAACTCACTAAGACAAACTCATTCTCGAAAACAAAGAGATGGAGGGACTCATAGTTGTGCTAAAATGAGCAGAAGATGCTGAGAATCGCACTGATAAGAGGTGAAAAGAATTAAAATTCTGCTTAAGAGAGGTGAATCAGCAGAATTTATGCTGAAAAGAGGTAAAGTTGCAGAACGTTGTGCTGAAAAGAGGTGAATCAGCAGAATTTATGCTGAAAAGAATTTTTTTTCTGAAAACAGCCAAAAAAGCTGGAATTTGTGCTGAAAAGGGGTGAAAAAACTGAAAATTTTGCTGAAAAGGGGTGACGAATCATAACAATCAAAATATTTGAACCAATTGATATTATTTCTGCCCAATCACAGTATTTCTGGTAAATCACAGTGTTTGTGCCAAATCACAGTATTTGTACCAAATCATAGCATTTGTGACAAATCATAGTATTTAGCTAAATCTGTGCTAAAACATAGTATTTGTACTAAAACATAGTATTTCTGCTAAAATGTAGTATTTATACTAAATAATATTTTTTCTGCAAATCAGAGCATTTGTGCTGAAACAGAAAATTCTGCCAAATCATAGTATTTGAGCCAAATCATACAATTTGTGCTAAAACATTATTTATGATTTAACAGAAACACTGGGACTTGGTAGAAATACTATGATTTACATGAAATACTTTGACTTAGCAGAAATACTATAATCAAGCAAAAAGTACAACAGCATAGCAGAAATTCATTGAGCAAAATTACTAGGATTTGGCAGATACTATGATTTAGCAAAGATAATATGACTTGGCAGAAATACTTAACTTTGGCACAAATACTATAATTGATTAGAAGTACTATAAGATATCAGAAATACTATGTTTTTGCAGAAACGCTAATCTCACTCAAATACTATGAAATAGCAGCAATATTATAATTTGGCAGAAATATTACGTTTTAGCACAAATACTATGACAAAGCAGAAATACTATGACTTAGTAGTAATACTATAACATAACTGTTATACTTCGATTTTGCAGACATACTATGATTTGGCACAAATGCTATGATTTAGCAGAAATACTATGATTGAGTACAAATACTGTGATTTGGCAATAATACTGCTTTTGAGGACAACTACTGAGATTTGACTGAAATACTATGATTTAGCGAAATACTATTACTTTGCAAAAATACGATGCATTGTCACAAATACCATGATTTGGTTCGAATACTATGATGTGAAACAAATACTATGATTTGGCAAAAATACTATGATTTCGTACAAATACTATGATTTACCAGAAACTTCTGCTAAAAGGTACTATTTCTGCTTTTTAGCAGAAATACTGTAATTTGGCAAAAATATTACGATTTAGCAGAAGTACTTTGATTTTGCAGAAATACTATGCCTTAGTAGTACTACTATAACATAACAGATATACGATGGTTGTGAAGACATTCTATGTTTTTAAGCAAATACTATAATATGGTAGAAATACTATGTTTTAGCACAAATACTATGATTTGGTAGAAATACTATGATTTGGCAGATATACTATATTCAGCACATATACTTCAACATAACAGAAATTCTACGACTTAGTAGTAATACTATAACATAACAGAAATATTATGATTTGGCCGAAGTACTATGATTTAGTACAAATACTACGAATTGGCAGAAATACTGTGACTTAGTAGTAATACTATAACATAATAGATATAATATGATTTTGCAGACATTCTATGTTTTTGCACAAATACCACAATATAGCAGAAATACTATGTATTAGCACAAATACTATGATTTGGTATAAATCCTATGATTTGGCACATATACTATATTCAGCAGATACACTATAACATAACAGAAATTCTACGACTCAGTAATAATACTATAACATAACAGAAATATTAATTGGGCACAAATACTATAATTTGGCACAAATACCATCATTTGGCAAAAATACCATCATTTGGAACAAATACGATGATATGGCAGAAATACTATGATTGGGTACAAATACTATGATTTGTCAGAAATAGTGCGTTTTACCACAACTTCTGAGATTTGACTGAAATACTATGATTTAGAAGAAATACTATGACTCCATACAAATACGATGCCTTGGCACAAATACTATGATTTGGCACAAGTACTATGATTTAGTACAAATACTATGATTGGGCAGAAATACTATGTTGCAGTACAAATACTATGATTTGGTAGAA
>NW_020327573.1:0-14617 GCF_001858045.2 Oreochromis niloticus
TAACAGTCAGCTCCTTGAATTGCAGAAATACTGTGATTTAGTAGTAATACTATAACATAACAGATAGACTGTGATGTTGCAGACATAGTATGTTTTTGCACTACTCATTTGTAGTGAAAAAAATAGCAATATAAATTACAGGTCTGTGATAGTGTATAAATTTGTAGTGAAAAAAAAATGTTGACCAAGGTGGGATTGAACCCACGACCTTTGAGCTGCAGAGCCGTGTCATTACTGATTGCGCCACTGGCAAGAGGGCAGGCGCTGAAAACAAAGAGATCAGCAATCAGAAATAGATCGCGGTGAGAGGCGAAAAGCGCCGTTTTTTGGAGTTACAAAACGTCGTGTAACTCAAAAACTAGGAGGGCTATCAGCATCAGCAGTTGCTGAAACAGCGAAAAAGCAGAATTATCTGCTAAAAAGAGGTGTAGACGCGTTTGATGGAGATGGCTTTATGTGTAAGGGTACACTGAAGAGTGTCAAGAAAGCAGAGCGCATGCAAGTGGGGATGATGTGTAGCAACTGTCACAGGTAGGATTCGAACCTCTGCCACCGGGTCTCACAGTAGCTTCTCAACCCTCTGAGCCAAATGAGGGCTGGTCACAAAGGGACGGGTGCCTAAACACAGAGACTTGAGCAGTCAGAATTAGATCGCGGTGAGAGGCGTAAAACGCCGATATTTCGGAGTTACAAAACGTCGTGTAACTCAAAACTAGGTGGATAGAAGCACAATTCTTGTACTGGGTAAATCAGCAGACTTTGCTGAACTTTGACTGCGATTTTCATAGCTCTTTGTACCTCCGTCGCGGAGATATGACGAGAGAAGAACCGGCTTCATTTTAAGAGTTTGAAAACAAACGTAATTTATGGCTCAACAGTAAGATGACAGTAAAAACTGCTCCAACCGTGACTGGCAGCACTGTCTGAAGATGAATTGGAACAAGCTTCTCATCTTAACTTTGCTTTATTAAAATTATTATGGCACATACAAGTCTTGCAAATAAGCACACAGGGAAAGCTTGATCTTGTAATTCCACCCCAAGCTGGTAGGAGAAGCTTTTTATTAAACACTTGCTTGTTCTACAATGTGCTTCAAGGGTCAATAACAGCATAACAGAACTCACTTATGGTACTGCATTCTTCCTTCCTATAAAACAATAACTGTCAGTGACTTTGTACCATAGTATAAACACAACATTCAAGACAACAGTTAAAAGTAACGTAACCATAAACAATGAAACAAGAACATCTAAACAGCAGCACATGTCCTAAGGCATGATGGGAGAGGACTAGCTGTTCCCCAACACGCCACATTATTTATGATTTATGATTTGGCAGAAACACTGGGACTTGGTATGATTTACATGAAATACTTTGATTTAGCAGAAAAACTATAATCTAGCAGAAAGAACCTCAGCATAGCAGAAATTCTATGAGCAGAATTACTAAGATTTAGCACAAACGCTATGATTTGTCTCAAAAACCTTTATTTTGCAGTTATATTGTGATTTGGCAGAAATACTGTGCTTTGGAGCAAATACCAAAATTTGGCAGAAATACTATGAGCAGTAATAATATAACGTAGCAGAAATACAAATATTTTGTGGAAATACTATGATACTATGAAAAGCTAAAAACGATGAAAAGTTGCAAAAAGTTGTATGGTGGTGAAAAAAAATGCCCCACTGAGCAGGATTCGAACCTGGCCCTCCTGTTTTCAAGGTGGCTATTCATTTCCCTGAGCCAAAGTCATTCTTACAAAGAAGAGGTGGAGAGACGGACAATTCTGCTGAAATGAGCAGAAGCTGCTGAGAATTGTGCTGATAAGAGGTCAAAAGGCTGAAAGTTTTGGAGAAAAGAGGTGAATCAGCAGAATTTTTGCAGAAAAGAGGCAAAGAAGCAGAAACTTGCGCTGAAAAGAGATGAATCAGCAGAGTTTCTGCTGAAAAGAGTTTTTTTTTTCTGAAACAGCCAAAAAAGCTGGAATTTGTGCTGAAAAGGGGTGAAAAAAATGAAAATTTTGCTGAAAAGGGGTGAAGAAGCTAAAGTATACCAAATCAAAGTATTTGTGCCAAAACATGGTATTTCTGCCATATTGTGGTATTTGCGCCACAAAAGTTACTACATTACAACATGAATACGGATTAAAGATGAAAGAAACTGGCAACAAATTCCTCCACTACAAACCAGTCTGATACCACTTCTTTGCAGTGTTCACGTTTACTAAGGCACTACCCAAAAGGCGCCACAAGAGGGCACTCCAACACAAGAGATGACCTATGTACACTGATGCACTTAGTAACAGTCAGCCTCCTACTTAGCCACTACGTAATACAGCGATATTACAGTGTACAAATTCACATAAATTTGCAGGGGGAACAAACAAAGCAGGAACAAGCCAAAACAATCAAATAATTGTGCTGCCATAGCTATCTCTAACTAGCACATACGCTAAAGGTAACTAAAACCAATACACACAAGTAGCAGGGTAAACATCTTAAGCATGGAACATTAACTCACGTTTATGTGACACACACCATCCCCAACAAATACAGGATGGGCTATTTGCTCCCCTTCCCAGCAGCTCTCTCCTCAATCGTTAGCCCAGGAACGAAGGAAGACCATCTAGCTCAGAAGTCCCATGAATTCCCTCACTGCTCAGAGGCTGCTGGGTAATGTAGCTCATAATAACACAGGTTTTTCTACAAGCACAAATACTATAACATAGCAGAAATACTGTGATTTTGTTGAAATGCTATGCTTTAGGACAAATAGTATGATTTGGCAGAAATACTATGTTTTAGGACATATACTATGATTTGGATCAAATACTATGATATAGCAGCAATACTATGTTTTGGTCCAAATGCTGCGTTTAGGCACAAATATTATGATTTGGCAGACACTATGATTTAGCAGAGATAATATGATTTGGCAGAAATACTACACTTTGGCACAAATACTATAATTGAGTGCAAGTACTTTAAGATAACAGAAATACTATGATTTAGCAGAAATACAATGTTTTTGCAGAAACACTGTAATTTCACTCAAACACTATGAAATAGCAGTAAAACTATGATTTGGCAGAAATACTATGTTTCAGTACAAATACTATGACAAAGCAGAAATACTACAACTTAGAAGTAATACTATAATAAAGGGATTCCTCAAATACTATGAAATTGCAGTAATTCTATGATTTGGCAGAAATACTGTACTTCGTACAAATACAATGCTTTGGTACAAATACTATATTTTGATTTCAATACTATGATTTGGCACAAGTAGTATGATTTAGTACGAATACTACGAATTGGCAGAAATACTGTGACTTAGTAGTAATAGTATAACATAGCAGATATAATGTGATTTTGCAGACATAGTATGTTTTTTCACAAATAGTACGATTTCGCTCAAATACTATGGAATTGCAGTAATACTATGATTTGGAATACTATGATTTGGTAGTAATACTATAACATAACAGATATACTATGATTTTGCAGAAATTCTATGTTTTTGCACAAATACTACAACAACTACTACTACAAATACTACAAGAAATACTATGTTTGGGTAGTAATACTATTATTTGCTATAAATACTATTATTTGGCACATATACCATAATCAGCAGATATACTATAACATAACAGAAATTCTATGACTTAGTAGTAACACTAATATAACAGAAATTTTAACTGGCCACAAATAACATGATTTGGCACAAATACCATGATTTGGCAAAAAGATACCATGATTTGGCACAAATACGATCATATTGCAGAAATACTATGATTGGGTACAAATACTATGATTTGGCACAAGTACTATGAATAAGTACAAATACTATGATTTGGCAGAAATACTATGATTTAGCAGAAATACTATGTTTTAACATAAATAATATCTTTTCACAGAAATTTCTGCTAAAAGGTACTATTTCTGCTTTTTGCCAATAATACTGTAATTTTGCATAAATACTATGATTTGGGATAAATACTATGATTTGGCAGATATACTATATTCAGCACATAAACTATAACATAACAGACATTCCTGCACTTAGTAGTAATCTCATAACATAAAATAAATATTATGGTTCTGCCCCAAAACCATGATTTGGCACAAATACCATGATTTTTCAAAAATACTATGATTTAGCAGAAATACTATGATTGAGCAGAAGTACTAAGATGTAGTAGAAGTACTTTGATTTAGCACAAATACTATTATGGAGGAGTAATACTTTAACATGGGAGAAATATTGATATAAACACACACATACACAGAGAGCAAAGTGTGCAGAGGCTGTTGAGAGTCTGGGTTTGGTATATCTAGGTCAGCTAAATTGGCTGCACCTGCTGTAATCAGCACTTACACACACAGACACAGAGAGAGGTGTGAGTTTTCTGCAGTGTATTTCTCACATTCAGGATTCCCCTCGAACAAATGGCCATAATTTCCTAACCGTAGGGGCTAGAACGCTCATTCTGACACCGATTTGTTCAGAAGAGATGGGGGAATCTGCAGGTCTTCATAAATCAGAGATAAAATATAAATTATTAAAGATATATGACTTGTAATACACTGTAACTGAGCAGAGGCAAAGCAAAACTGCCTTGACTTGCCCTCAAACAATGTTTTGTAACTCTAAATCTATATGGAGCATCAAAATCATTCTTTCATCGTAAGAAACAGCAGGCTTTGGTGAACAGTCATGGGAATTTTCATGTCTCTGTGGAAATCCATCAAAAAGATATGATGAGAGAAAAAAGTGCCTCATTTCCAGAGTTTGAAATCTGAAGAAATCTGAGCGAGGGACAAATTTCCTATCCTCAAACAAGTGTAATTCATGGCCAAACGGTAATAGGTGAGGAAAAAATTCTTGAATTGTGAGCATCAGTGACGTCTGAAGATATATTGGCACAAGCGTCATGTCTCAACTTTGTTTCGTTAAGGAGATATGACGATTTGAAAATGCCTCTCATTAGAGAAATCCAGCGCTGATTTTGAAGAAACTCTCCATTGACTTTCTATGGAGAGTTTTGAGACTTTATGTTACTCTGAGGAGATTTGCAAAAACTCTATAAGTCCCACAACAATGATAGTGACATTTTCTGAAAGCCAACAAAAATACCTACGTTTTGATGTATAATTTGTGGGGGTTGAGTGGAAATTCAGCGAGTAGCAAGAAGTTGTTCAGACATGAAGAGAAAATTCAGAAAGGACGAGTGCACACTCTGAGTTAATTGCATAGCAACCATAGCAACGCATGTATTTTCTGAAAAATCACAATTTTGCAACTGAAAACTTAAAGAGGTATAAAATTAAAACGGTAGAAGATCTGAAAAAGCTGAATCATTCAGGAATAGCCCAATAGTCTGAGAACATTTTAAAGTTTGAATGGAGTTTCTAGGTGAAAGTATGACAAAGTAGTTAAGTTTCAAAAACAAGCAAGTTTTAGCAGAATTGTGGAAGTTTTCCATTCATTTCAATGGGACAAATTAAAGGAAAAAAGTGTAATATTTTAAAAAGTATAAGAGTAATAAACACCAAAAGTCATAGCAAACATTAGCAGAAAGAGCAGAACAGTATAGAGTTTGAACGGAGAAAATCGGCTGAAAACTGAGGCAGTAGATAGACGGCAAAAAACGTACGGAAGCAACTTGAAGAATAACTAGAAAAAGTTTGCATTTCCTGCGAAAATGCTGTGTGGATGCCTTAACGCTGAAGCTGTCTGCTGAAAAGCTGAAAAAGCTGAAAAGTTGCAAAAAGTTGTATGGTGGTGAAAAAAAAAGTTTTGCGCTGAGCAGGATTCGAACCTGGCCCTCCTGGACTCAAGGCAGCTACTCATCTCACTGAGCTAAACTCATTCTCTCAAAAAAGAGGAGGAGAGACTGACAATTCTGCTAAAATGAGCAGAAGCTGCTCATTTTTTGTGCTGAGAAGAGGCAAAAAGGCTGAAAAGTTTGCAGAAAAGAGATAAATCAGCAGAATATCTGCAGAAAAGAGGTAGAACAAAAGAACAAAAGAGAAAACTGAAAACAGGTTTTGCCATGACCGGGATTTGAACCTGGCCGTTCTGGTCTCAAGGCAGCTGCTCATCTCACTGAACCAAACTCATTCTCACAAAAACAAGAGATGGAGAAAGGGGCAATTTTGCTAAATGAGCAGAAGCTGCTGAGAATTGTGCTGAGAAGAAGTGAAAAGGCTGAAAATTTTGCAGAAAAGAGGTGAATCAGCAGAATTTCTGCAGAAAAGAGGTAAAGAAGCAATAACTTGCGCTGAAAAGAGATGAATCAGCAGAATTTATGCTCAAAAGAGTTTTTTTCTGAAAACAGCTGAGATTTGTGCTGATAAGAGGTGAAAGGCTGAAACTTTGCAGAAGAGGTGAATCAGCAGAATTTCTGCTAAAAAGAGGTAAAGAAGCAGAAAGTTGCGCTGAAAAGAGATGAATCAGCAGAATTTCTGCTCAAAAGAGTTTTTTTCTGAAAACAGCTGAGATTTGTGCTGATAAGAGGTGAAAATTCTGAAATTTCTGCTGAAAAGAGTTCAATCAGCAGAATTTCTGCTGAAAAGAGTTCTGCAGAACTCTTTTCAAAATTCTGCTGAAAAGAGGTTTTTTTGCTGAAAACAGCTGAAAAAGCTGGGATTTGTGCTGAAAAGTGGTGAAAAAACTGAGAATTTTGCTGAAAAGGGGTGAAAAAGCTGAAATTGAGTTAAAAAAGTTTAACTGTTAACTGAAAGAAATGTTGCCATAAGCGGGATTTGAACCCGGGCCTCCCAGTCTGAGAACGGCTGCTCATCTCACTGAGCTAAAACACGGCTCAACCGGGCAAGGAAAACTAGTGACCCCACTGATAATGTGCAAAAATGGGCAAAAAATATTGCAAAAAAAATTCAATATCTCAAAAAGTATAGAAGTTATGAGCACCAAAAGTCATAGCACACATTAGCAGAAAGAGCAGAATTTTTTAAAGTTTGAACTGAGAAAATCGGCTGAAAACTGAGGCAGTAGTTAAGCGGCAAAAAACGTACGGAAACCCCAAGAATAATAAAGAATAAAGAGAAACAGGAAAACAATTGTGTGGAAGCCCTTTTAGGGCATCCACACAATAAAGAGAAACAGGAAAACAATTGTGTGGAAGCCCTTTAGGGCATCCACACAACTAGAAAAATTTGCATTTCCTGCGAAAATGCTGTGTGGATGCCTTAACGCTGAAGCTGTCTGCTGAAAATGACTGAAAAAGATGAAAAGCTGCAAAAATTGTATGGCAGTAAAGAAACTGAAAAATTCTGCCAAATACACGTGAAAAAACAGAAACTTTTGCTGAAAAGAGGTGGAAAGGCAATGATTCTGCTTAAAAGGTGTAAAGAAGTTCAAATTTGTACTGAAAAGAGGAGAGGTGAAAAGGTTTCTTCTGAAATGAGCAGAAGATACTGAGATTTGTACTGATAAGAGGTGAAAGGCTGAAAATTCTGCTTAAAATAGGTGAATCAGCAGAATTTCTACTGAAAAGAGGTAAAGAAGTAGTTGCACTGAAAAAAGGTGAATCAGCAGAATGTCTGCTGAAAAAGTGATTTCTGTTGAAAACACCTGAAAAATCTGGGATTTGTGCTGAAAAGGGGTGAAAAAACTCACAATTCTGCTGAAACGGGGTGAAGAAGAGGTGTTTGGCTGTTGAGAAGAGTTAAATAAGTTGAACTGACAAATGCGATGATATGGCACAAATACTATGATTGGGTACAAATAGTATAATTTGGCACAAGTACTATGATTTAGTACAAATACTATGATTTGGCAGAAATAGTATGACTTGGCAATAATACTGAATTTTAGCACAACTACTGAGATTTGATTGAAATACTATGATTTAGAAAAGATGTTATAACTTTGTACAAATACACTGTTTTGGCACAAATAATATGATTTGGTTCAGATACTATGATTTGAAACAAATACTATGATTTGGGAGAAATACTATTATTTAGTTGAAATACTATGATTTTCCAGAAATACTATGCCTTAGTAGTAATACTATAACATAACAGATATATGATGATTTTGCAGACATTCTGGTTTTACACAAATACTATAATGTGGCAGAAATACTATGTTTTAGCACAAATACTATGATTTGCTATAAATACTATGATTTGGCACATATACTGTATTCAGCAGATATACTATAACAAAATAGAGAGTCTACGACTTAGTAATAATACTATAACATAATAGATATACTATGATTTTGCAGACAGTCTATGTTTTTGCACAACTAGCACAATGTGGCAGAAATACTATGATTTGGCACAAGTACTATGATTTAGTAGAAATACTCTTTTGGCACAAATACTATGTTTCAGTACAAATACTATGATTTGGCAATAATACTGCGTTTCAGCACAGCTACTGAGATTTGATTGAAATACTATGATTTAAAAGAAATACTATGATTTCGTACAAATACTATGTTTTGGTTCGAATACTATGATTTGCAAAAAATAGTATGATTTGCACAAGTACCATGATTTAGTACAAATACTACGAATTGGCAGAAATACTATGCCTTAGTAGTAATACTATAACATAACAGATATACTGTGATTTTGCAGACATAGTATGTTTTTGCACAAATACTGCGATTTTGCTTAAATACTATGAAATTGCAGTAATACTTTGATTTTGAAGGAATACTATATATAGGTAGAAATACTATGCCTTAGTAGTAATACTATAATATAACAGATATACTGTGATTTTGCAGACATATAATTTTTTTGCACAAATACTACGATTTTGCTCAAATACTATGAAATTGCAGTAATACTATGATTTTGAAGGAATACTATGATTAGGTAGAAATACTATGCCTTAGTAGTAATACTATAACATAATAGCTATACTATGATTTTGCAGACATATAATTTTTTTGCACAAATACTACGATTTTGCTCAAATACTATGAAATTGCAGTAATACTATGATTTGAAGGAATACTATGATTAGGTAGAAATACTATGCCTTAGTAGTAATACTATAACATAATAGCTATACTATGATTTTGCAGACATAGAATTTTTTTGGACAAATACTACGATTTTGCTCAAATAGTATGAAATTGCAGTAATACTATGATTTTGAAGGAATACTATGATTAGGTAGAAATACTATGCCTTAGTAGTAGTACAATAACATAAGACATATACTGTGATTTAGCAGACATAGTATGTTTTTGCACAAATACTACGATTTTGCTCAAATACTCCGAAATTGCAGTGATACTATGATTTTGAAGGAATACTACAATTTGGCAGAAATACTATGTTTGGGCACAAATACTATGATTTGCTATAAATACTATGATTTGGCACAAATACTATGAGTTAGCAGAAATACTATGTTTTAACATAAATAATATCTTTTGACAGAAATTTCTGCTAAAAGGTACTATTTCTGCTTTTTAGTAGAAATACTGTAATTTTGCATAAATACTATGATTTGGGATAAATACTATGATTTGGCAGATATATTGTATTCAGCAAATATACTATAACATAACAGACATTCCTCCACTTAGTAGTAATACTATAACATGAAATAAATATTATGGTTTTGCCCCAAAACCATGATTTGGCACAAACAACATGATTTTTCAAAAATACTATGATTTAGCAGAAATACTATGATTGAGCAGAAGTACTAAGATGTAGTAGAAGTACTTTGATTTAGCAGAAATACTATTATGGAGGAGTAATACTTTAACATGGGAGAAATATTGATACACACACACATACACAGAGCCTAAAGGGAACAGTGGCTGTTAAGAGTCTGGGCTTGGTATATCTAGGTCAGTTAAATTGGCTGCACCTGCTGTAATCAGCCCTTACACACACAGACACAGAGAGAAGTATGAGTCTTCTTCAGTGTATTTCTCACATTCACGACTCCCCTCGAACAAATGGCCATAATTTCCTAACCGTAGGGGCTAGAATGCTCATTCTGACACCGTTTTGTTCAGAAGAGATGGGGGAATCTGCAGGTCTTCATAATTCAGAGATAAAATATAAATTATTGAAGATATATGACTTGTAATACACTGTAACTGAGTAGAGGCAAAGCAAAACTGCCTTGACTTGCCCTCAAACAACGTTTTGTAACTCTAAATCTATATGGAGCATCAAAATCATTCTTTCACCGTAAGAAACAGCAGGCTTTGGTGAACAGTCATGGAAATTTTCAGGTCTCTGTGGAAATCCATCAAAAAGATATGATGAGAGAAAAAAGTGCCTCATTTCCAGAGTTTGAAATCTGAACAGATCTGAGCGAATGACGAATTTCCTACCCTCAAACAAGTGTAACTCATCTCAGAACGGTAATAGGTGAGAAAAAACTTCTAGAATTGTGAGCATCAGGAGTGTCTGAAGATATATTTGCACAAGCCTCATGTCTCAACTTTGTTTCGTTAAGGAGATATGATGATTTGAAAATGCCTCTCATTAGAGAATTCCAGCGCTGATTTTGAAGAAACTCTCCATTGAGTTTCTATGGAGAGTTTTGAGACTTTGTGTTGCTCTGAGGAGATTTGCAAAAAATCTGTAAGTCCCACAACAATGATAGTGACATTTTCTGAAAGCCAGCAAAAACACCTACGTTTTGATGTATAATTTGTGGGGCTTGAGTGGAAATTGAGCGAGTAGCAAGAAGTTGTTCAGACATGAAGAGAAAATTCAGAAAGGACAAGTGCACACTCTGAGTTAATTGCATAGCAACCATAACAACGCATGTATTTTCTGAAAAATCACAATTTTGCAACTCAAAACTTAAAGAGGTATAAAATTAAAACGGTAGAAGATCTGAAAAAGCTGAATCAGACAGGAATAGCCCAATAATTTGAGAACATTTTAAAGTTTGAATGGAGTTTCTAGGTGAAAGTATGACAAAGTAGTTAAGTTTCAAAAACAAGCAAGTTTTAGCAGAATTCCTGAAGATTTCCATTCATTTCAATGGGACAAATTAAAGGAAAAAAGTGTAATATTTTAAAAAGTATAACAGTAATAAACACCAAAAGTCATAGCCTACGTCAGCAGAAAGAGCAGAACAGTATAGAGTTTGAACGGTGAAAATCGGCTGAAAACTGAAGCAGTAGTTAAGCGGCAAAAAACGTACGGAAGCAACCAGAATAAAGTATAATAAAGAACTAGAAAGCGAAAATTTCAGAAGAAATTTTATGTGTGCCTATGCCGCTGCTAATCACTGTAGTTGCCATTCATACGGCTACAGAGAGCAAAACTCAGAAGAGCAGCCATTCTCCACCATGAACTATGGTAAAAACAAACACCGCTCACGCTTCACAGATGACAGCTTACAGTTTTGTGTAAAGATGAAGTTACTTCGTACAGCGCCGATTTGCAGACGCTGTGCACACAGGTTCATGAGCAGAAGTCCCATTGTACCACGGCAGACCCGACAATGTTTGCATGAACACGCTTTGAAGCATTACATTATGGACCACTTTTCACACATGCATTCACTTTTTGTTTTTTGTTATTTTTACACAGTGTTCTGAATTATGAACAATGGTCTATAGCCAATCTTGTGTATTATTATACAAACTTTGGTTGTGAGATTCAGATAACTATTTAATAAAAGCTAAATATTTTATATGAGAGTAAGAAAGAAAAGTATATCTTTGTGTCCACCTTTCTCTGTTAATGCCCTAGCTGCCCCCCCCCCGAAAAAGCTTTGCTAGATCCGCCCCTGCACAGTTACCAGCTGTCAGCTACACAAAAAAGGAGCTTGGTCTTTGTCTCTCAGAAACAACTCATAACTTCCCTTCAACTCATTCATGTCACCTAAAGTGTAAACCTGTTTCTCCATCACCAGTTCAGCTCTGATGATTCAGTAAGGACATCTCCTGATTTCATCTTCATGCTCCAGCAAACATCAGCTGTTAAAATCAAAAGAATTCTAACAACAGCTGATCAAGCTTAAACGTGCTGCTGTTGTTTAGCGCGATAAATAAGAGCGAACAGCCGATCATTGATCAGTTTCATGATTGACGTTTCAACACGCGAGAGAATGACAGGGGAGGCTTTGTAACGACAGAATAAATCATAATGTTTTCTCTGAATGTGGGACGATTCCGTTTGTACGGCACGGCAACTCTATGAACTAACCCTAATGAATAAAATAAAGTCCAACGTCAGTAACTTAGTGCGCACACAGCTGTATATAAACTCCCATGGCAGTACGATTGTAAAAGGTCAACGAAAATAAATTACACCTAAACTCGGTTTATATCTGACCCAAATAGAGTGCAGTTCATAACTTCTTACCTGAAATTCAGTTCACCTCACGCTCCTGCCTTCGGTTTCCAGCATCATCGGCCCATATAAACGAAAAATAAGTCCAGCTAAAACACATACTGTCGGCGAGCGACCGGGTGCTGACATGAGTTTCACCCGCCTCAATATAAGCCAAGCCTGGGTGCTTTTTCACGAAGGGTCGCTAGCGGTGCTAGCTAACTATGCTAGCGGCGCTAGCTAGCTAGCCGGCTATCAGCAACACATAAGAGAACTGCTGCTAAATAAACTACACCTAAACTCGGTTTATATCTGACCCAAATAGAGTGCAGGTCATAACTTCTTACCTCAAATTCAGTTCACCTCACGCTCCTGCCTTCGCTTTCCCTGATCCACGATTGACCTCCGCGTTAGCAAACACAGGTCGATCGGCGGTCGCGGCATGTCCTTTCTGTCATACACCGGTGGATAGCTGCCCACTGTTGTAGCTCCGCATTATAGCACCACCAAACAACTCAGTTATTTTTTCCACATCCAGCTGTAACTCCGATTCTGTGCGAGCATTTGCGAGAGACCGGGGAGGTGAAAGGAGAGAGAGAGTCCCCTCGCTGTCCATTTGCAGCCAAGTGCGGCAGCTAGCTAGGTAGCCGGCTAGCTGTCAGGCAGGACCAAGGTCGTCAGAGCACTGTCGCTAATAATGGGATGTCTTGATAAAACAAGCAGATATTTGAAGTTTACACACCTACATTCTCGCCTGAAAATATCTTAAAAGTTTATTTTGTGACCTAGAAACACTAATAAAAGACATATAAAACGAAGTGGTGGCCGCCATTGTTTAACTCGGCAGAGGTGTGCTATGAATTGTGGGATATGGAGTTTTCCACCAAGCATAGAAGCCATTGTGTTTACCGTAACTATTCAATGGTTCGCGCAACCTTAAAGCCTCCAATGGTTCCTGAAAGCAGCGAGGCTGTGCGCGCCATTGATATTGTCATCATTACGGTATCCAAATAAGGGTAGACAGGCTGTACCACTCCTGGCATACCACTAGAGAGAACCAACACACCACAAATGAAGTTTGAAATTTGTTTCAATGGGACCAAAAGATGGCGCCAACACACCACAAATGAAGTCTGTTTATTTGGCGCCAAAAGATGAATTGGCCTAAATTTGCACTAAAATATTAATATTTAAAAAACTATAAAAGTTATAAACACCAAAAGTCATGACATAATAGTCCAGCTCCAGCCGCACAAAATGATCTAACATATGTAACCCTAATGTGAAAACTGTTCGGCAGAGGAGCGCGGGAAAATTTCACTAAAATATTAATATTTAAAAAACTATAAAATTCATAAACACCAAAAGTCATAGCACACCATTCCAGATCCGGCCGCACAAAATGAGGTAACATATATGAAGCTTGTCTCAAAACTGCGGGGCGAGATTCGCTGCAAAATTTCAGGCGGAAACTGGAGAATAATAATAATAATAATAATAAATCCGACGAATAGTAATATGTGTGCCTCTTGGCATAGGCACACATAATAAAGAGAAACAGGAACTCAATAGTGTGGAAGCCCTTTTAGGGCATCCACACAACTAGAAAAATTTGCATTTCCTGCGAAAATGCTGTGTGGATGCCTTAACGCTGAAGTTGCCTGCTGAAAATGACTGAAAAAGATGAAAAGCTGCAAAAGTTGTATGGCGGTAAAGAAACTGAAAAATTATGCTGAAAACAAGTGAAAAAACAGAAACTTTTGCTGAAAAGAGGTGAAAAGGCAAAGATTCTGCTTCAAAGGGGTACAGAAGTTCAAATTTCTACTGAAAAGAGGTGAAATGGTTTCCTCTGAAATGAGCAGAAGATACTGAGATTTGCATTGATAAGAGGTGAAAGGCTGAAAATTCTGCTTAAAATAGGTGAATCAGCAGAATTTCTACTGAAAAGAGGTAAAGAAGTAGAACGTTGCACTGAAAACAGGTGAATCAGCAGAATGTCTGCTAAAAACGAGATTTCTGTTGAAAACACCTGAAAAAGCTGGGATTTGTGCTGAAAAGGGGTGAAAACACTCACAATTCTGCTGAAACGGGGTGAAGAAGAGGTGTTGGGCTGCTGAGAAGAGTTAAATAAGTTGAACTGATATGTTTGAGTACAAATACTATGATTTGGCAATAATACTGCGTTTTAGCACAACTCCTGAGATTTGATTGAAATACTATGATTTAGAAGAAATATTATGACAGAAATTCTATGATTGAGCAGAATTACTAGGATTTAGCACAAACACTATGATTTGTCTAAAAAA
>NW_020327574.1:0-16784 GCF_001858045.2 Oreochromis niloticus
TATTTCTGTAATGTTTAAGAATGTTTGGCTAAATATATTCTTTCTGTTATCTTATACTATTTCTCTGAAATTCTTGTATTTTTGGGAAGTTATCGTGTTTCTGGTAAGTTACAATATTTCTGCTAAGTTCTGCTATGCTATTGTATTTCTGCCAAGTATTATGTTTCCTCTAAGATATTGCAGTTCTGCTAAGTTTTGCTAAGTTACTACAGGTGTGTGTTCGCAGGAAATGCAAATTTTTCTAGTTCTTTATTATTATTCTACTTTATTATTGTGTGGATGCCCTCAAGGGCTTCCACACTATTGAATTCCAGTTTCTCTTTAAACTTTATTGTGTGGATGCCCTCAAGGGCTTCCACACTATTGAGTTCCTGTTTCTCTTTAAACTTTATTCTTTTTCAAGTTGCTCGCGTTTTTCGGCACTTAACTACTCTTTCAGTTTTCAGCCGATTTTCTCCGTTCAAACTCTAAACTGTTCTGCTCTTTCTGCTAATTCCAGCTATATCTTTGGTGTTTATACTGTTATACTTTTTAAAATATTACACTTTTTTCCTTTAATTTGTCCATTGAAATGAATGGAAACTTCCACAATTCTGCTAAAACTTCTTGTCTTTGAAACTTAACTACTTTGTCATACTTTCACCTAGAAACTCCATTCAAACTTTAAAATGTTCTCAGATTATTGGGCTATTCCTGTCTGATTCAGCTTTTTCAGATCTTCTACCGTTTTAATTATCTTCTTTAAGTTTTCAGTTGCAAAATTGTGATTTTTCAGAAAATACATGCGTTGCTATGGTTGCTATGCAATTAAGTCAGAGTGAGTGCTGGTCCGTTCTGAATTTCTCTTCATGTAAAACAACTTCTTGCTACTCACTCAATTTCCACTCAATCCCCACAAATTATACATCAAAACGTAGGTATTTTTGCTGGCTTCAGACAATGTCACTATCTTTATTGTGAGGTTTACCGTTTTTCGCAATTTGCCTCGGAGTGACAAAGGTCTGACAAGTCCCATTCAAAGTTATGGGGAGGTTTGAAATTCAGAGCTGAAATTCTGTAACGGAGGCATTTTCAATTGCCAATCTCTTTAACAAAGCAAAGTTAGGACATGAGCTTGTGCCAATATATTTCAGACACTGCTGACACTCACAGTGCAAGCAGTTTTTACAATTATCTTATCGTTGAGCAATGAATTCGTTTGTTTGAGGGGTGGAAATCTGTCCTTCTCTCAGTCTTCAACTCTGGAAATGAAGCCGTTTCTTCTCTCGTCAATCTCCGCGATGGAGGACAAGAGCTATGAAATCGCAGTGAAAGTACACCAAAGTCCGCTGATTCACCCAGTACAAAATTATGCTTCTATCCCACCTAGTTTTTGAGTTACACGACGTTTTGTAACTCCAAAAACGGCGTTTTCGCCTCTCACCGCGATCTATTTCTGACTGCCCAAGTATCTGTCTTTCAGACCGCCGCCCCTTCCAGTGGCGCAATCAGTAATGACACGGCTCTGCAGCTCAAAGGTCGGGGTTCAATCCCACCTTGGTCCACGTTTTTTTTTCACTACAAATTTATACACTATCACAGACCTGTAATTTATATTGCTAATCTATTACAATTCTGCAAAGTTTTATGATTTTAGCAGCTTTTCTAATATGGACCTCAGATTCTTGTTAACGCTCCATGGCAGAAACAAGTACACAGCCTGATGAAGCAGACAGAGGCAGTACCTCTGATTGGTGAATTGAGCAGAACCAGGTTGTCTTTCATTTCATTTCTTTATTTATTTCACACATGGTTCAACAGTGTTTCTTTTCTACATACAGAACCTTCTGCCTCTTTTCAGCGAAATTCTGCTCATTCACCTCATCTCTTGTGTTGGAGTGCCCTCTTGTGGTGCCTTTTGGGTAGTGCCTTAGTAAATGTGAACACTGCAAAGAAGTGGTATCAGACTGGTTTGTAGTGGAGGAATTTGTTGCCAGTTTCTTTCATCTTTAATCCGTATTCATGTTGTAATGTAGTAGTAGCACGATATGGCAGAAACACTATGTTTTGGCACAAATACTTTGATTGAGTATACTTTAGCATCTTCAGCTTCTTCACCCCTTTTCAGCAAAATTTTCATTTTTTCCACCCCTTTTGAGCACAAATTCCAGCTTTTTTGGCTGTATTCAGAAAAAAGACAACTCTTTTGAGCAGAAACTCTGCTGATTCATCTCTTTTCAGCGCAAGTTTCTGCTTCTTTGCCTCTTTTCTGCAGAAATTCTGCTGATTCACCTCTTTTCTGCAAAATTTCAGCCTTTTCACTTCTTCTCAGCACAATTCTCAGCAGCTTCTGCTCATTTAGCAAAATTGTCAGTTTCTCCATCTCTTGTTTTTGAGAGGAAGAGTTTGGCTCAGTGAGATGAGCAGCTGCCTGGAGACGAGAACGGCCAGGTTCAAATCCCGGTCATGGCAAAACCTGTTTTCAGTTTTCTCTTTTGTTCTGCCTCTTTTCTGCAGAAATTCTGCTGATTTACCTCTTTTCTGCAAAATTTTCAGCCTTTTCACCTCTTATCAGCACAATTCTCAGCAGCTTCTGCTAATTTCAGCAGAATTGTCAGTCTGAGCACCTTTTCTTTGTGAGAATGAGTTTGGGTCAGTGAGATGAGTAGCTGCCTTAGGCCCAGCAAGGCCAGGTTCGAATCCAGCTCAGAGCAACATTTTTATTTTTTTCACCACCATACAACTTTTTGCAACTTTTCATCTTTTTCAGTTTTTGAGCAGACAGCTTCAGCATTAAGGCATCCACACAGCATTTTCGCAGGAAATGCAAATTTTTCTAGTTGTGTGGATGCTGGAGGCATCCACACTATTGAGTTCCTGTTTCTCTTTATTCTTTATACTTATTATTATTATTGTGTGGATGCTTTAAGCATCCACACTATTGAGTTCCTGTTTCTCTTATTCTTTATACTTTATTATTATTATTCTAGTTGCCACTTTTTCACTTTTTTTGGCACTTAACTACTTCCACAATTTTCAGCCGATTTTCACCGTTCAAATTTTAAACTATTCTGCTATTTCTGCTAATGATCGCTATATCTTTTGGTGTTTATTACTGTTATACTTTTTAAAATATTACACTTTTTTCCTTTAATTTGTCCCATTGAAATGAATGGGAAACTTCTGCAATTCTGCTAAATTTTGCTTGTTTTTGAAACTTAACTACTTTTTCCTACTTTCACGTAGAACAACCATTCAAACTTTAAAATGTTCTCAAATTATTGGGCTATTCAGGAATAAATCAGATTTTTCAAATCTTTTACCGTTTTATTTTTATGCCTCTTAAAGTTTTGAGTTGGAAAATTGTGATTTTTCACAAAATACATGCGTTGTTATGGTTGCTATGCACTTGGCTTCCAGTGTGCCACTGTAGGTTTCGCAGTCTTCTCTTCATGTCCGAACAACTTCTTGCTACTTGCTCAATTTTCACTCAACTTCCACAAATTATACATCAAAACGTAGGTATTTTTGCTGGCTTTCCGAAAATGTCACCATCATTGTTGTGAGACTTATAGAATTTTGGCAAATCTCCTCAGAGCAACACAAAGTCTGAAAACTCTCCATAGAAAGTCAATGGAGAGTTTGTTCAAAATCACCGCTTGATTTCTGTAATGAGAGGCATATTCGAATCGTCATATCTCCTTAACGAAGCGAAGTTAAAACATGAGGCTTGTCCCAGTATATCTTCAGACACTCCTGACGCTCACAATTCAAGAATTTTTTCTCACCTATTACCGTTCTGAGATGAGTTACACTTGTTTGAGCGTAGGAAATTCGTCCTTCGCTCAGATTTCTTCAGATTTCAAACTCTGGAAATGAACCACTTTTTTCTCTCGTCATAACTTTTTGTTGGATTTCCACAGAGACCTGAAAATTTCCATGATTGTTCACCAAAGCCTGCTGTCTCTTACGGTGAAAAAATGATATTGATACTCCAAATAGATTTAGAGTTAGAAAGCGTTGTTTGAGGGCAAGTCAAGGCAGTTTTTGCTTTGCTCTACTCAGTTATGGTGCATTAGAAGTCAAATATCTTTAATAATTCATATTTTAATGATACATTGTCAACACTTTAAGATTCCCCCATCTCTTCTGAACAAAACGGTGTAAGAATGACCGTTCTAGCCCCTATAGTTGGGAAATTATGGTCATTTGTTTGAGGGGAGTCGTCATTATGAGAAATAGACTGCAGAAATCCTGTGTCTCTCTGTGCTGCATGCACCTGTTTTGGCGGGAAAAAGTGCACAGGCTCTCTGATTGGTGGATTCAAATTCAGCAGCTCCCAGGCTGCTTGACTGAGCTAGAAACTTACTTCTCTCTCCCTGTGTGTGTGTGTGTGTGTGTGTATGTGTGTGTGTGTGTGTGTGTGTGTGTGTGTGTGTGTGACAGAGAGAGAGAGAGAGAGCGAGAGAGTTTTTATGGGAGCATCTTATTGTATGATTTAAATTCAATATATTTAGACTGGTTGACTGAATTTGATCCTGTGTGTGTCTCTCTGTGCATGCGTGTTTCCATATGTGTCCATATTTGTGATTGTGTCACTGTTATACTTTTTTTTGCTGATTTTTTTCATTTAACAATTACATTTGAGGGACCCTTAGCATGTTCAGGATTCTTTCAGCTGTCCATTTTGCTTTCCAATTTTCTATTTAAGTTATTACTATTGTGTTGAGTCATAGCATTTCTGCTGCTTTTCAGTATTTGTGCTAAATACAGCATTTCTGCAAAATCATACTCTTTCTGCTATTTCATAAGATTTGTGCTAAATATAGTGTTTCTGCTATTTCTGCTAAATTTAGTATTTTTGATTTAATTAGGGTTTTTCTACCAAATCATAGTACAGTTTTACTGCTTTTTATAGGATTTTTAGAGGATATTTATATTGCTTAATATAGTATTTCTGCTTTTTATAGGATTTGTGCTTAATATAGTTTTTCTAAAAAATGTAGTATTTATGCTTAATCATACTATTTCTATATATTTCTGCCAGGTCCCCAGGCAGCTAATCCTCTGTGAGGACTGATACATACAAATACATATCAGGGCCTGCACGGCTTCCCAGCCAGCCAATCATATCTGGCGTCTGCCCTTTCTTCTCTCGTCATATCTCAGCGACAGATGTACAAAGAGCAATGCAAATCACAGTCAAAGTACACCAAAGTCCGCTGATTCACCCAGTACAAGAATTATGCTTCTAGTCCACCTAGTTTTTGAGTTACATGACGTTTTGTAACTGCAAAAAACGGGGTTTTTCGCCTCTCACCGCAATCTGATTCTGACTGCTCATCACCCTGTTTTCCAGGCCTTCGCTCTCTTTCCCAGTGGCGCAGTTGGTAATGACACAGGTCTGCAACCCAAAGGTTGTGGGTTCAATTACACCTTGGGCAACATGTTTTTTTTCCCTACAAATTAATACACTATCACAGACCACTAATTCATGTTCATCATTTATTACAATTCTGCAAACTTTTATGATTTTAGCAGCTTTTGTAATATGGACCTCAGATTCTTGTTAACACTCCATGGCACAAATACTGTTCCCTTTAGGCTGTGTGTGTGTGTGTGAGAGAGAGAGAGAGAGAGCGAGAGAGAGCCTTTTGATGGGAGCATCTTATTATATCATTTAAATTCAATATATTTAAACTGGTTGACTGAATTTGGTCCTGTGTGTGTCTCTCTGTGCATGTGTGTTTCCATATGTGCCCATATTTGTGATTGTGTGACTGTTATACTTTTTTTGCTGATTTTTTTTTTCAATTAACAATTAGATTTGAGGGACCCTTAGCATGTTCAGGATTTTTCCAGCTGTCCATTTTGCTTTTCCAATTTTTCTATAAGTTATTACTGTTGTGCTAAATCATAGCATTTCTGCTGCTTTTCAGTATTTGTGCTAAATACAGTATTTCTGCTAAATCATACTATTTCTGCTATTTTATGAGATTTGTGCCAAATACAGCATTTCTGCTAAATCATACTATTTCTGCTATTTCATAAGATTTGTACTAAATATAGTGTTTCTGCCAAATATAGTATTTCTGCTTAATTATAGTATTTCTGCCATTTTATCGTATTTGTGCTAAAACATAGTATTTCTACTAAATGTAGTATTTATGCTTAATCATACTATTTGTATATATTTCTGCCAGGTCCCCAGGCAGCCAATCCTCTGTGAGGACTGATACATATAAAATTTACATATCAGGGCCTGCACGGCTTCCCAGCCAGCCAATCATATCTGAGGTCTGCCTTTTCTTCTCTCGTCATATCTCAGCGACAGATGTACAAAGAGCAATGCAAATCACAGCCAAAGTACACGAAAGTCCGCTGATTCACCCAGTACAAGAATTATGCTTCTAGTCCACCTAGTTTTTGAGTTACACGACGTTTTGTAACTCCAAAAAACAGCGTTTTTCGCCTCTCACCGCAATCTAATTCTGACTGCTCATCACCCTGTTTTCCAGGCGCTCGCTCTCTTTCCCAGTGGCGCAGTTGGTAATGACACAGGTCTGCAACCCAAAGGTCGTGGGTTCAATTACACCTTGGGCAACATGTTTTTTTTCCCTACAAATTAATACACTATCACAGACCACTAATTCATATTCATCAATTTGATATTTGATATACCTTTATTAGTCCCACAAGGGGGAATTTATATGATTACAACCATTATGTTTTAGAAAAAAAGAAATAAATGTGCATTGAACACTCAGGGGTCACTGTTAAAAAGTCTCATGGCAGTGGGGTTAAAGGACCTCCTGAACCTCTTGAGTCCTGCAGAGCAGTGAGATGAGCCTCTGCAGCTCCTACTGTCCTGAAGACTGTTCTTATTACTGCAGTCAGTTACATAAATCTATCTATCTATGTATAATACAGTACATTTTAACATACTGACCTTATGTTTATTTATGTCTTTTAACCATTATTTCAAATTCACAGAATCCTGTTTGAAACATTTAATGAACTTATAGAATTAAATTTCTGCATGTTGTTTTTTGTTGCAAAAAAATCTAGTATAATAATATTTAAATTTACATATATTTTTCACGTTTTCAATGCCAATTTTGTGTAATGGCAAAGTTTCCCACTACCCGTGAATGCCTCTTTTTTATGTCTCTGGCTGACTCCTTAATCTCCGCCCAGTCTCTGCTCCATCCCTGCCGGTAAGCCTGCTTCTCTGTCTCTCTTCTCTGAAATAAAATGTCTATAAGCTGTTTGAGTGATTTACCGAGTTGTTGTTAGTGAGTTATGAAGCCAGTCGAAGTATAAGTCATGTTAAAGTAACACAATGGCTGCTTTTTTAGTGAAACGTTGTAATTTTAGTATTTAAAAGGAGTGTTTGGTATGCCCTAAGCGCTAACGCCTAGCCTAGCTCCTATAGGCCTAGTGTGAAATTAATATGGTTCATTTGATTGTTTAATACAGTTATTGTGTTGTATTTGGTTCATTCAGTGTGTTAGTGTTTCTGAGTCTCTTAGGGAAGCTGAAGTTAGTTCTCCTCTTCACAAATCAGTCAGTTAAAACGGCCTCATTCTATAGGTTGTAAGGTAATGAGCCGCCATTTTAGAACCACTGATTAGCTGCTGGAGCAGCAGGGTCGGCAACTTCAAAGGAGCCATTTTACCGCCTCTGACTGAAAGCCGGGAGAAAAAGAGTCACGTGCCTGTGCCGGTGTGTCTGTGTTGTGGGTTAATTAACAGAAGGGAGCAATAGAGTGAGGATAAAACACATAATATAAGAATAATGACATTTCTTAACAAGAAGAAGTTTTTTTAATTAATCAATTTTAGTTTTTTAGTTAAATTTTTAAGAACTGTTTAACAAACACTTGTTTGTACAGGTTGTTTTTTTAAAATAAAACCTACACCTGCAGCTCTGTTTAACTTCTCACTTTGTGAAAAATTAATGAAATCTAAAAAAGGCCACCTTCAAATAAATAAAATGCAGCAGTGCACCATTAATATTATAAATATGATATGTAGATATTTAAAACAACAGCATATTAAATGATACTGTGTGCAGGTAATATTTTTAGGAAGCAGAATTTGAATGCAGACCAACTCAAATGTTGAAGCCTACAAAAATATCATCCAAGCTTTCATTTATGATTGTTCATGCTTTGAAATTGTGATGTCAGAATTTGATAAAGTGTGCAGTGCTAGGTGTAGCAAATCACTGCTTATGAAATCTACTGTGTTATCTAATAGCACCAAACTAATAGAGCTATCACATAACTGAGAAACTTGTGTGGCTTATTACAAATGGATGAAACCACATTTTACCTTAATGAAGACAGTAATATTTAATAAGGTGTAGAAAAAAGAGGTGAGTTGTTTGTTGCTGTGGTAAACAAAGAAGTGTACTGAATCTTTGGACTACACAGAGTGATGCAGTATTGACTCTGATGCTGATTTGAGTTGTCTCATTCTGTATTTTTGTGCTTTGTCTTTTGTTACACAGAGTGAACGAGATCTTTGGTTTTGCCTTTGCTGGTAAGTTAACAGTGATTGTAACTGAAGCAGTATAACCTGGCATTGTGTAGCACATTTGACGACTTACATACAGTAGTTTGACTTTTTGTGATACGTTTCCATTTACTGATTGGCAAAAACACAAGATTTGTGACCTGTAGCAGCAAAGCCCCCACACAGGGCCTCTGACTGTCCCTGAAAATGTCCCTGAAGTTTAGTAGCCCATTTATGTATGATTTAAATTTCATATGGCTTATTGAATTCAAACAGTTAAATGTCAGATGTCTTTATCCAGGTGTTCATTTTGTCCTTATGTTTGTGGATTTAAGTAGCAGACAAAACAATGAAAGTGTTTTAGGAGAGTCCGTATAAGTGGTGGCTCAAACACTTAAGAGCTGCACAGGTATTGATTCATATTGTCTCTCAAATTCTGCTGATGTATTATATTAAAGTCAGAACACTGTAGAAGTACTTTGCCTCACTCGGTATAAGTAATAGCTTTAACAGTTAAGCAATAATAAAAACGAAGAGAACCAGAGGTGTGAGTGGACATTGTTAGGTAAATTACAGCCAGTGTGTCTAATTAGTTTATTACTTATTTAGTGAATATAATGATTTTACAATTAAATAGAAATGTTGCCAAAAAGGGACATTGCAAAATACATAAATATTCCTAGCAACGGGTACAATGAAAGGACTTTTTAGTGTAATATTTTAGGACATTTAATTTTAATCACAAACATTCTGCACCTCTGTTATTGTAACATGTCAATATTTACATGTAAAACCTCATCATGTAAAACATGATGAGGTTTTCTGTTGCTTCTGATTACAAGAATTACTTTGTATTTAATGTTTTTAACCTGAAAGGACATTAAAAGTTTTGATTTTTCACACTTTATTAGCACTGACCTGTTGTAGAAAATGTTTGAGCCACAAGGCTTCTGTGTAGGAAATATTTGGTGTATCCTGCACTTGTGCCAACAAATATTGGTGCCTGTTCTTTGCATTTCTGTAGTAATAATGCTTTTATTACACATGCTAAAGCCATGTGAGACCCTGCAGTTCAATTATCTCCTCTTCAGACTACAGTAAACTTAAAAAAGCTTAAAGTAATTTAGGATTTTACTAGTTAATTTGTGTCACAGTAAATTGGATTGTGTGTGAAGAGGCTCAACAGTCTGAATCATCTAACAGTGATCTGATGAATTGTTTCCTTTCTCTAGACTGCTGATCTGATCGTCTCAAGTCTGGTAAGTAAAGGTTTTTCTGAGGTGCAGTGCTGGGAAATGTTTCTCATGATAGGAGATTCAGTGTAGTGGTGTGAGTGAGCACAGCTATTGGTGATCATCAAAAGTCATCAAATCCTAGTAAAGTCTGTGTAAACATTTCCAGACCTACAGAGGTCCGTAGGTTATTGTAGCAGCACATATTTTTTCACATTAGAGCAGCTCATGAACAGCAGTTTAGGTACAATTAAGTCTTCAAATAGGGCCTTGTGGATTTCAAAAGCTTCTTTCCCTTCAATAATTAAGTCACTGTCTGAAAACTGCTCTTTGAATTAGTCTTTTATAATTAAAGATTTTGTTGATGACTGGAAACAATCAAAAGCACAGATACAGCATTCATTTCTGTATTTTATGGTTAAATGATCTACAAAGAAATTATGGTCATATATATTTTTAATTAGGCCTTTAAATCGGTCATTATAAGTATGTCCTAGATTTAGTGGAGTGCTTATGGCTGTGTATTAAACATACCCCAAATGTGACTGAAATATGTAGAAACAGTATTGTTTACTTTTATGTTAACGGTAATGTACTGTATTTTTCGGGTTATAAGGCGTATGCAGCTAACCAAATATTCAGATAACTCAAACTATTCAACTCATTCACAGTAACTCTCAACATTTTTCAGTGGTAACACATAACAATACACTAACTTTTTCTGTTCAGTCCTCTTCCACAAATCTATCAAATTCTTCATGGATTGATCGGTTTGAAATCTGCTTCGTACGCATGTCTCTAAACAGGTGCCAGATTCTCATACACACACCATAATATTATGTTTAAGGACAATAGGAATTACTCCGCGAGGCACCTGACTACTGTAGCTGTAATGCTCCAACAATCCATCAAGCGCTGCAGCTTTGTAGCTTTCCAAAGTCGTACTAAAACATTTTGACAGATGTTTGAGCGCCGTGTAACACATAAAATTGGTTTGAGGTCAGCAAGCACAGCCAGAATTAATACATACGGTAAACTGTTGATTTTTGAGAAAATTAAAGGCTTTTAAATGTGCCTTATAGTCAGAAAAATACTTGGAAGCCATGTTTATTGAAAATATGCCTAATTCCAGTCTCTTTCTGTCTTACAGGTGACCTGCTGCAGAATACCCTCTCCCTCTATCATTAACAAGCAATTCAGTCTGTCCTATCACTCTCCCTCTCCCTGCTCCATCTTTTTTGACAAGCCATTCTATCTTCTATCATTTCTCCGCCATGAGCTCTATCTAAGTTGACAAGCTTGAACCTGAGTTGAAACGCAATCCTGTGACTTGAAATCAAGTTTTACCAGAATCTAAGTTTTTGGAATTGAAGTTACCAGAACTTCGTCGATCTGTTTTCAGAATTCTGAGAGATCTCTGCTCTCACTGCTCCATCTTTCCTGTCGTTAAACTCTCTCACATCCAGTCATTTTGCTGGAAATCACAAGTAGAAACTTGAAATTACAGTAGTAGAATTACACTACAGTAGAACTCACAGTAGAAACTACTTACACAGTCCTACATTTGTCATTTTAATTTTTACATTACACTTTGGAATAAACACTGATAGCTTGGCTTACGTGTGCAGTTACTTTGATAAATTATATAAAATACACACCTTTTTCAAGGTTTATTTGTAATAAGATAATCTGGTTATTTTGTAATACATACATTCAGACTGTTATATTCACATAGATAATAAATTGGATTCAAATATATTTTTCAAGTCTGTTTCATTGGCTATAACATTTGACTGCAAGTTTATACTATTATTATTTAAGGACAAACCCTTTTTTGTCACTCTGTAAGTATTCAGTTACAATTGTCATCTAGAGGCTGCCCTGAGAACCCAGACTTCCTGTTTCCTGACTGCTGCAGAACATCCAGCTGAAGAATCTTCATCGCCTGTCATCTGATCACCACACCATCACTCATATTTGCTTAAAATATTAGATATCTTAAAGATTTACACAAAGTCTACTTAAAAGTTAAGAGTTTTATTATAGACTGTTGATTGTTGAGATTTATTCTGTATATTGCTTTACAGAAGTATAGACCTATTTGTTATCCAGTCTGGTTAAAAAAAATAGAAGTAACAATATACAGTTTTTGAAAAAGCTACAATAAAACTGTTTTTAAAGAACTTTCAATAAGTTTTATATAGAGTTTGTATTTAAGTCAGCCTTTTACATCAATTACATAGTTATAAGAACACTTTACCATTTGTATAGTTTTACATTTCTCCATTTAATAGATTAGTTTTTCAGTGTATACAGGTTGAATTTGTTTACATTTGTGTATAAATATAAGGTCCAGTTTGTACTTGCACAAAATGCCAAGGAAAGGTCAAAGGTCGCTGTCCCAGAAGCTTAGACGGCAAAGGAGAAGGAACAGGTAAATGTTTCTCAGAGTGGTGAGGAGGTAAAGGTGTCTGTTGCAAGTATTCCCAGTCCAGAAGTGCAGAGCAGTGCTCAGACAGCTGCAGTGTCTTATGCAGATGTGGTAAAGAGAGGTGTTTGCTCATCATCTGTGCCAAATGCTAAAGTACAGCAGGTAATCCAGACTGAACCCCAGGTAACTATGCAAACGCAGTGTGATGGAGAAACTCCAGGACCGTCTCATGTACAGATTACAAACAGTGAAACTCATCCACGAGTGAGTAGCATCTGTGCATCCCGAAGCCAGGCTTCTGCTAAGTATGGAAAGTACAGGAATCAGCAATGCATGGCGAACAGTTTGGTTTTCCTCTCATTCTTACACGAGGATGAATTCATTACCAGAGCCGATCTTAACCGTGTGTTGGACAAAGGCCATGCCGTGTATTCAGATGCCAGAAAGAGGTTTGTGAACAGCGTGTTTCTAGCCTGTGATGAGCTTCCCACAGTGGTCACCAGCCGCAGACACGAGTATCAAGTGGACATGTCTCAGTTTGCTCATTATGGCACATTTGATGGTACAGCTCACCTTCCGAGCCTTGAACAGGGACTACAGTGTTTGGCTTCAGCGGTTCGCTATGCTTTGCTAGTCATGGGAGGAACAGTCATTGCAGTTTGCAGGCTGACTTCAGGTGAATACGCATACTTTGACCCTCACCCACGTAAGTCTACAGGAATGCCATTGTCGCTAGCTGTAAGTGGTGGAACTGCAGTTATGTTAAAATTCACACGTCTTAACGACATGATTGACAGGATCAAACGCTTGTACCGAATGTTTAGCATCGCGCCAACCTGCACTTATGAGCTACAGCCTGTCGAGTTCCACAGTGAAAACGCAGCTGACCAAAGAGATGCTGATGAAAACAGACAAACAGCTACAACTGTTCCAGCACCAGCTTTAAATGAACCTGAATTTGAAAACCCAAAATCCACTGAGCAGACACAGAAAACTGTGACCGACACTTTAGCCACTGAAGTGATGTCATCCAGAGTGGATTATTCAAATGAGCCAGCTGCTGAGATGAACAATCGTCCTTCTGATTATTTAGAAATAGAAACCTCTGCATCTTCTGTAAGAGACACTCAGGTAACAAAAGAATCTGTTCCTCAGAATGATTTAAACATTGCCTCCTGTTTAACTGAGACAACAGAGGAACTTTTACATAAACTGTTAAAGCATAATAAACAGCAAAGGAGAAAGATTAGGAGACGATTATTGGTCCAAGAAAAACTACCACAGAGAAAGGAAAATGAGAAAAAGAAAGAAAGACAGACATACACTTTTGATGAAAGCTTTAAGGCAAAGAAAAAAGATTGTAGTAGAAAGTCTCGTGATTCTGATCACAGTAAGAAAAAGAGTGTGTACAAAAATAATCTGTATAAACTCAATGCTACATATAGAGAGAAACAGAGAGAACATTTGAGAAAAATCTATAGAGATAGTGCTAAAATTAGAGAGAGAAAAAGAGAACGTGTTATAAGGATGTATAAAGAAGATTCTTTATTCCGAGAAAAGCAGAAGGAGCGTATAACAAGAACATATAGAGAATCTCCCATTTTCCGAGAAAAGCAGAAGGAACGTATAACAAGAACATATAGAGAATCTCCCATTTTCCGAGAAAAGCAGAAGGAACGTATAACAAGAACATATAGAGAATCTCCCATTTTCCGAGAAAAGCAGAAGGAACGTATGAGAAAAACATATAAAGAATCTTATAGACAATCTCCTATGTTCAAAGAACAGCAGAAGGAACGTATAAGAAGAAATTACAGAACTTGTGCTGGATTCAGAGAGAAACATAAAGCTTACATGAGGTCATATGTATATAATCTATATAAAGAAAGTGAAGAATTTAAACAGAAAAAACGATCGTACATCACTAAACGTTATGGAGAAGAGAGACAATTTCAGCAGAAACACAAGGACAATATGAGAGAACGAATGAGAGTAAAATATTGGAACGGTTTTTCTTTTAGACAGATGCATAATATCAGATGTGCAGTGAACATAAAAAGAAAATATCGTCAGATGCATCGACCAGCTGAAAGTTTACAGTGTCATCCAGATAACAGTTTAATGAATGAGGCCATATCTCGTTTCAGATCAAACATTAAGTCAGCACCATCTTATGTTTGTACTGTTTGTCTAAAAGCTTCTTTTCCTAATCAGGTGAAAATCTGCAAAAGAGAAAATTACTCAAAACACCAAACTGTAGCTCAGCAGTGTCTAACTGGTAAATTTGTTCATATGTGTGATGAAGCATGTAATGATCACTGCAGCTTCCCTGTTGAGAGAAAAAAGGAGTATATCTGTCACACGTGTCACAGTTCCCTCAAAAGTGGACGCATGCCAAGGCTTGCTGCTGTCAATGGTTTAGAACTGCAGGATATTCCAGCTGAATTGTGTGATCTCAACATTCTGGAGAGACATCTGATTGCCAAATGCATCCCATTTGCAAAGATTATTCCACTTCCAAAGGGCAGACAAAGACTCATACGTGGTAATGTGGTGTGTGTACCATCTGAAGTCCAACAAACAGTTGACTGTTTACCGAGGCCCAGAAACCAATCGCAGATAATGAGGATCAAGCTGAAAAGACGACTGTGCTACAAAGGCCATCAGCTGTTCCAGACTGTCACCTGGTCTAAACTGATCCAAGCCCTGCGTAAACTGAAACAGATTCATCCACAGTACACAGATATTGTTATCAGAGATGATGCATTGCTTTGTGATCCAACGTTACCTGATGATGACAGCAGTGATGAAGCCAGCATGGCAAGTGATGATTATAATGAAGCAGATTTAATGGAAATTGACAACTATGAAAAGATGCCCTTTTGTGCGAAAGTGAGTCTGAAAGTGAACAAGATATTAATATGCAATCCTGTGATGAACAACCAGAGGAAATCAATCCAGAGGAACCAGAAAGTGATTTGAACAATGGAGGTTTTGCTCTAGAAAGTTGTCTGCAGCCTGTAGACATTTCAGAAGAGATTCTCTGTTTCAGTGATAACACATATGTGTGGCGCCTGCAGAAAGAAACAATCCTGTTAGCTTCTTCAGAACTCCTCATTTGGAAGCCATGGCATTTCCTGTGCAGTTTCCTACTGGTCAGAATACACTGGATGAAAAGAGATGTCTTAAACTCACACCAAGTGCTTACTTCAAGTCAAGGCTTTTCAACATTGATGCAAGATTTGCTAAAGACACAAATTACCTGTTTTTCTCACAGTTTGTCACTGAAATACACCTGGCTAATTCCAGCATGACAATACAGCTAAGGAAAGGTAAAACTATGACCAAAGATGGACGCAAAATCACATCAGGAATGTTACAAAGTAAGACAGAAGTAGAGAAGCTGGTAAGAAATAAAGATGCAATCAGATTTATGCAGCCACTCAGAGGAACTCCAGCTTACTGGCAGAAAACACCAAGATTATTCAGTATGGTCCGTCAAATAGGAACACCTCAGTTCTTTGTCACTTTCTCTGCTGCTGAGATGAGATGGCCTGAAGTGATTCAAGCTATAAAGAGACAACAAGGTGAAGAGGTTGATTTTGAAGCCCTGGACTGGTCAGAAAAGTGTGAAATTCTAAGATCAAATCCAGTAACCACCATGCGAATGTTTGATAGCGTGTTGAGGCTTTGTTCAGAGATTTGCTTTTTTCTCCTGCACAGCCCCTTGGTGAAATCATTGATTACTTTTACAGAGTTGAGTTCCAGCACAGAGGTAGTCCGCATATACACATGTTGCTGTGGATTCGAGAAAAGGTAGTAGTAGATGTGGATGATGACCAAACTGTCTGTGACTTTGTGGACAGATACATCTCAGCTCAACTCCCTGATCCAGAAAACAACCTGAACTGCACAAAAAGTCGCTGAACTACAAAAGCACAGCAAAAACCACACAAAAACATGCTTTAAGAGTGTAAACTCTGGTTGTAGATTTGGGTTTCCAAAACCACCAGCCACAAGAACAATGATTGTGAGACAGGATGAGGATTCAGACACTGAAGCTGCAAAAGCCAAACTCAGACCTTTGTTGACCCTGCTGAAGGAACCTGAAGCTGCTTCTCTCACCATAGAGCAGATTCTGTCACGATGCAACTTGACAATGAATGAGTATGAGCAATGCCTCCAAGACATAAACAAGAAAACAGCTCTTATTCTGAAACGTGACCCAAAGGACTGTTTAAAGCCTGCTTGAAGCCTGGAACTCTAATTTAGATGTCTCGTTAATATTGAATGCCTATTCATGTATAGAATACCTCTGTAAATATATAACGAAGAAAGAATCTGGCCTCTCTGAATACCTGAAGACAGTTATTGACAACTCTGATAAGAACACGGTCAATGAATGTGATGAATGAGAGCTGTGATGCAGGCTTACTCAAAAAAGAGAGAAATCAGCGCACAGGAGTGTGTGACTCGAGTCTGTGGCCTAAAATGAAAAATGTTCCCGCAGTGTTGTATTTGTACCACAGATGAATAACCCAGTAAAAATGAGTCGCCCGATGAGCTACCTGGAATCCACAACACATGACAGTTGTAATATTTGGATGACAAGTTTGAGTGATA